>NC_045994.1:4499827-4694827 GCF_010909765.2 Amblyraja radiata | reverse complement strand
GGCCGAATGGCCTACTCCTGCACCTATTTTCTATGTTTCTATGTTTCTATAGGGACAACTTTTTCACGGGTATACGGAATGAGCTGCCAGAGGAGGTAGTAAAGGCAGGTGCTATAAAAACATTTAAAAGACATTTGGACAGGTACGTGGATAGGAAAAGTTTAGAGGGATGTGGGCCAAACGCAGGCAGGTGGGACTAGCGTAGCTGGGGCGCCTCGGTCGACATGGGCAAGTTTCAGTATAGGTTCAGTCTAGTTTAATTTATTCTCACGTGTACCGAGGTACAGTGAAAAGCTTTTGTTGCAGTCAGCGGAAAGACAATACATGATTACGATCGAGCCACCCAGAGTGTGCAGATACATGACGGGCTGGAAGGCCTCTGATCATATTGAATGGCCTACTCCTGCACCTATTTTCTATGTTTCTATGTTTCTATTGTAGGTAGACAAAAATGATGGGAAAACTCAGCAGGTGAGGCAGCATCTATGGAGCGAAGGAATAGGTGACGTTTCGGGTCGAGACCTCTGCCTCACCCGCTGAGTTTCTCCAGCATTTTGTCCCTTCGATTTTTCCAACATCTGCAGTTCTTTCTTAAACATTTCATGTAATAACATTGCAGTCATCAGCAAAGCAATGTATGAAAGTTTTTTACACTCCCTTTTTGAGGAAAGGATGTTTTCTATATCTGGGTTTTGCATCAAACTACCGAGTTATCGAGCTGAATTACCACTCTCCTGACAAAGGTGATCTTTTAATATATTTAATAAAATCAATTTTGCAAAAAGACCTCAAGAGATTCAGATACTTACCACTGCCTTTCATGACCAATTAATTTCAGGTTATCATCAGAATGGAAATCATAATTAAAATGATATCTTGCAGTGGATATGCGATGAATTATTTTTGTCCTCATGACGTTAGCCAAAGATCTTTCAGATCTTCACTGATGATCAAGGTCACGTCAAAGGTCTGATGAACACACTTTTCAGATCAATGATCTCACTCTCGGAAACCAATTGCCGACTCTCTTCCCTTTCCAGCATCCGCCTCTTAGCTGAAGACTTGGCCCCAATCACTAAATCAATTCAGCTATTGAATTGAATTTCCTTTATTGTCATTCAGACCTTTCAGTCTTACCGATCAATGCAAAAGAAAAAACAACCAAATGAAATGGGAAAATTTAAAAAACAGTTGCTAAACACTTTAACTCCATCTCCCATTCCCACACTGACCTTTCTGTCCTGGGCCTCCTCCATTGTCGGAGTGAGACAGATCCGTACAGGACTATCTGTGTCCGTGCAGGACTATCCGTACAGGACTATCTGTGACTTCCTTACACATTTCCAGAGATTCGAGGATTTTAGGAAGTATGGTGCTAAGGGGAGACCTGATCGAAGGATATAAAAATATGAGCGGCAGAGACATGGTCGACAGTCGAAACTGATCTCAACGGTGGAGATCTCAAATAGCCATGGAACATAGATCATAGCACAGGGATATCAGTCTGAAGAAGGGTCTCGACCCGAAATGTCACCCATTCCTTCTCTCCAGAGATGCTGCCTGTCCCGCTGAGTTACTCCAGCATTTTGTGTCTACGTTCGGTTTAAACCAGCATCTGCAGTTCCTTCCGACACAGAACAGGCCCTTCAGCCCACAATGTCCGTGCCGAACGTGATGCCAAGTTAAACTAATCCCAAGTTAAACTAGTCTGCCTGCACGTGATCCATATCCCTCCATTCCTTGCATATCCAGGTGCCTATTTAAAACCCTCTTAAACGCCACTATTGTATCTGCTTCCACCACCACCCCTGGCAGCGCGTTCCAGGTATTTACCACCCTCTGTGTAAAAAAAACTTGCTCCGCACATCTCCCTTAAACTTTGCGCCTTTCACCTTAAAACTATGACCTCTAAATCTTCGACATTTCCACCCTGGGAAAATGATTGTCTACCCTCCTACTGACAGCACCTCATATTCCGCTTGGCCAGCTTTCCACCCTGCTGCATGATTTTAGATTTCCCTAACTTCAAGCAACCCTTGCATTCCCTCTCTCTCCGGCCCTACCCCCACCCTAGTCATCCTTCGAGTTTCACTGTTCGTATTCCATCGTTATCACTTCTTCCACAGTCAACAATGGAACATTGTGAGCTCATTGGCCATCGGTGCCGGCTCTGATTTCTTCTGAACCTTTTCTTGCCTCTAGTTTCCCTCTCTCCTGACTCTCAGTCTGAAGAGGGGTGCTGGCCTGAAATGCCACCAATTCCTTTTCTCCAGAGATGCTGCCTGACCCGCTGTGTTTAGTTTAGTTTAGAGATACAGCGTGGATACAGGCCCTTCGGCCCACCGAATCCGCACCGACCAGCGATCCCCGCACATTAACACTATCCTACACACACAAGGGACAATTTACACTTACACCAAGCCATTAAACCTACAAACCTGTACGTCTTTGGAGTGTGGGAGGAAACCGAAGATCTCGGAGAAAACCCACGTGGTCACGGGGAGAACGTACAAACTCCGTACACACACAGTCGGGATCGAACCCGGGTCTCCGGCGCTGTAAGTTACTCCAGCGTTTTGCGTCAATCTTCAATGATGTCTTTGTGATTTGTCCAGGTGGATGATTCATCAATGCATGTGAAAATAACATAATGTGACCATTGGTTAGTGATCATCATTAAGTATGTAACTGCCCTTTGGAACTAAATTCCAAATACCCACAGGGTTTGAGAGGCTGAGAACAGATAAATCCCAGGCTTGATGTTTCTAGAACCGTCTGAAGGAACAGAGTAAGACTGAAATCAGCACAAAATCAGAATATTTCTTTTCAACCTGGCAGTGGCCAGGCTCTGGAATTCAGAGACACACAGAGGCGCAGCGGGTAGAGCCGCTGCCTCACAGCGTCAGAGACCCATGTTCAATCCTGACCTCGCTTGCTGTCTGTGTGGAGTTTGCACGTTCTCCCTGTGGCCATGTCGGTTTCCTCTGGGTACCCTGGTTTCCTCCCACACCACAAAGACGTGTGGGTCTGTAGGTTAATTGGCTTCTGTAAAACTGCCCCTAATGTGAGTGTGAAAGTGCGATAACTGAACTATGGTGGAAAAAAAAGACACAGAGTGCTGGAGGAACTCAGCAGGTCAGGCAACATCTTTGGACAGCAGGGACAGGTGACATTTCATGTTGGGACCCTTCATGAGAATGCGTGTTCTGAACTAGATCAACTAGTACAAACAGGTGATCGCTGTTCGGCGTGGACTCGATGGGCCGAAGGGCCTATTTCTGTGCACTATCTTGCAATCGATCAATGGTACAGAAGTACAGGAGCAGTATTGAATGACAGAGCTGGCTCAAAGAGTTAAAATTCCTCGTGGTGAATATCACCAGCAGCTTGTCCTGGACCAGCCACATTGAAGATAACACACCAAGATAGCACACCAAGATAGCACACCAACGCCGCTACTTCCTTTAGAAGGCTTAGGAAGTTCAGCATGTCCCCTACAACTCTCACCAACTTCTACAGATGCGCCGCAGGAAGCATTTTATCGGGATGTATCACAGCACGGTTTGGGAACGGCTCCGTCCAAGGCCGTAGGAGAATTGTAGAGAATTGTGGACGCAGCCCAAACCATCACACAAACCGACCTCCCTTCCATTGACTCCATCTACACCTCACGCTGCCTCGGCAAGGCCAGCAGCATAATCAAGGACGAGTCGCACCCTGGTCACTCCCTCTTCTCCTCTCTCCCATCAGGCAAGAGGTACAGAAGTGTGAAAACGCACACCTCCAGATTCTAGGACAGTTTCTTTCCAGCTGTTATCAGGCAACTGAACCATCCTATCACCAACTAGAGTAGTCCTGAACTAATATCTACCTCATTGGACACCCATGGACTATCTTTGATCTTGCGCTAAACGTTATTCATGTTATTCCCTTTATCCTTTATCTTTAGAGTGGTGAATCTCTGGAATTCTCTGCCACAGAAGGTAGTTGAGGCCAGTTCATTGGCTATATTTAAGAGGGAGTTAGATGTGGCCCTTGTGGCTAAAGGTATCAGGTGTTATGGAGAGAAGGCAGGTACAGGATACTGAGTTGGATGATCAGCCATGATCATATCGAATGGCGGTGCAGGCTCGAAGGGCTGAATGGCCTACTCCTGCACCTATTTGCTATGTTTCTATGTACACTGTGGACGGCTCGATTGTAATCATGTGTTGTCTTTCCGCTGACTGGATAGCACGCAACAAAAGCTTTTCACTGTACCTCGGCACAAGTGACTATAAACTAAAGTCAAACTCAAAAACTTGTTTCCAATGACTGATTTCTCTTCATCTCTAAATATAGTGGGTATCGTGAGAAAGCTGCTTTGCAACAGGGTGGAGCTGTGAACACAGAGAGTGTGCACTAGATGTCAGGCATGGCTCAGCTCATCGCAACATAACCACAAAACATCGCAGGTGCCCTCCCTCCGCCCCAGAGAAGCTGTACACAGAGTACAGAACGATGCCACACTGTGGCACTAGGGTCGTGCAGCAGTGGCCATTGAATCAGATGTTAAAGTGAGGGGAGAGACAAGGAACTGCAGGTGCTGGTCTACAAAAGAAGACACAAAGCACTGGAGTAACTCAGCGTGTCAGGCAGCATCTCTGGAGAACATGGTTGCCAACTGCCCCGTATTAACCATATAACCATATAACAATTACAGCACGGAAACAGGCCATCTCGACCCTTCTAGTCCGTGCCGAACACGTATTCTCCCCTAGTCCCATATACCTGCGCTCAGACCATAACCCTCCATTCCTTTCCCGTCCATATAACTATCCAATTTATTTTTAAATGATAAAAACGAACCTGCCTCCACCACCTTCCCTGGAAGCTCATTCCACACAGCTACCACTCTCTGAGTAAAGAAGTTCCCCCTCATGTTACCCCTAAACTTCTGAACAGCTGACCTACCTTCGGACCTTCGCTTACCGCCGACACCACCACCCCTCCTTCTCATGGCCGATCATCGGTTCACGAGTTGGATGGGGTGCCGGACTTGGATGGGGTGCGGCCCGGGCCAAAACTCCCCAGCTGGCCCACCGGCTGGGCTTTGTGTGCAGTCCTGCACCCGGGACAACTCATCATTCATCAGTCAACGAATTGCCATCGGGAATTTGGCCCTTATTTTGACCATTTCTCCCTTATTTGGGAGTGAGAAAGTTGGCAACTCTATGGATAGGTGACGTTTCGGGTCAGGATATAGCTTAGGGCTAACAGGGCACTGATTTTGGATGATCACCCATGATCTTGTTGAATAGTGGTGCTGGCTCGATGGGCTGAATGGCCTACTCCTGCACCTATTTTCTATGTTTCTATGTTTCAGGCTGATTGTAGAGGAAGGTAAGGAAGGAGGGATGGGTAGGACAAAGCGCGGCATGTAATAGGCAAACACATAGGCGGCTGGGGTGGGGATTGATGGGCAGAGATGCGAGAGAAAAGGATTGAAGAGCTGCGAATTGTGAAGCCAGAGGATTGAAGAGCTGCGAATTGTGAAGCCAGAGGATTGAAGAGCTGCAAATTGTGAAGCCGGAGGAAGGAAAGTAGGTGGAAGGGGAGGGGAGAAATAGGGTGCGAGTTCAGGTGGGGCAAGGGGATGGGGAGGGGGAGGGGGGGGCGGGACAGGAGGGGGAACGGAGTATTTCAGTTCACTTCAGTCTAGTTTTTTGTCACATGTACCAAGGTACAGTGAAAAGCTTTTGTTGCTGACAGCAGAAATAAACTATCCATGACTACAATTGAGATGTGAGAGGTGGTGATTTGGGGGAAGGGGAGGGGATGGTGAGGGATGCGGGGGGGGGGGGATGTGAAAGGAAATGTTCCATCAGCCCAGGAGAGGACGTTGACAGTCATGGACATGCATGTCGGATACCAGCCCAGGGATCTTTACCTGGCCATCCATCCTTCATCCAACTCCACCGGTTACACGGCCATTTGCTTAGTTTGCATCTACAATGCCTTTACTAAGGGAGTCACGGTGGCACAGCGGTAGAGTTGCTGCCTTACAGCGCCAGAGAACCGGGTTCGATCCTGAGTATGGTCGCTGTCTGTATGGAGTTTGCATGTTCTCCCCGTGACCTCCTTTATCCGGGAGCTCCGATTTCCTCCTGATCTCCAAAGACGTGCAGGTTTGTAGGCTAATTGGCTTGGTATAAAATGTAAATTGTCCTTAGTGTGTGTAGGTTAGTGTTGGTGGATGGGGATCGCTGGTCAGCGCGGACTCGGTGGGTTGAAGGGGCTGTTTCCATCCTGTATCTCTAAACTTCTTCTTAGGCCCCCCTCGGTCGTGGCTGACCATGGGTGTCTCCAGGGTTGGAGGACGCCTGTGCGTGACTTTGTTTAACGTGGGGAGACTGGTGCACAGACAGCCACCCCACGGTCCTTGACAGATCTGGGTCAGGATCCAGTGGCATGGAGTCCAAAACGACTGGGGATCCTTTTCTGCTGCAGCCTTCATCCGCCTTCCCAGCCGTTGTGACGCTCCACTATAGCCAACCATCGTCCTCCGCCTGTTCCACCGTTGAGGTCTTGGTTGGATTGCTCTTTGTCAGAGACCTCCCCCTCGACCTTACCGCCATGGGTGGCCCTACCAGGAGCATAGCTCCAGACGGCATCGCTCTCAGGTCCACACAAGGTGACAATCAACAGAGAAGTAAACTAAACTATACTAAACTAAGCCTTTACACAGAGACCACTGTAAATTCTTAGTGCTATCTCTTAAAAAGTGCCTGCGTTTGGAGGCACTTTGCGATGTTCTAGTATAACCTAAAAACTGATCTGTGGCTGAATGGCTGACTCATTGAAATATGAAAGGAAGCTTTAACCAAGTCATCACATGCCAATTAATGTAACTTTGGCTGTGGACAAATATTTGGATCAACCCTCAATGACTATGCAAACCTTCACGTGGAAATGCACAAATAAATCAAAGTCGGTCAGCATGGATTGGTTAAGGGAAGTCAATGTCGAACTAAGAATTGGATTTAAGTTCAGAAGTTCATGTGATAGGAGCAGATTTAGGCAATTCGGCCCATCAAGTCTACTCCGCCATTCAATCGTGGCTGATCTATCTCTCCCTCTTAACCCCATTCTCCTGCCTTATCCCCATAACCCCTGATACTCGTACTAATTAAGAGTCTATCTATCTATGCCTTAAATATATCCATTGACTTGGCCTCCACAGCCTACTGTGGCAATGAATCCCACAGATTCACCACTAAAGAAATTCCTCCTCATCTCCTTCCTAAGGGAACACCCTTTAATTCTGAGGCTGTGCCCTCTGGTCCTAGACTCTCCCACCAGTGGAAACATCCTCTCCACATCCACTCTATCCAAGCCTTTGGGATTTCTTTGAAAAACGTAAGAAGAGTCAATGAGGGATGGGCGTGGTCGATGTGATCTACCTGGATTTCAGTACGGTATTTGACAAGGTTCTGCATGGCACGCTGGTGAAAATGATAAAACACAATGGGATCCAACAAAAACATCAATGGAGAGGAACACCCCTGACCCCTGTCCCCTGTCATAAGGTTTATTTGTTGTCACATACACCAATTGGTGTAGTGACATTTCTCTGGCCAGGTCAGTCATACAAGTTTTAAAAAAGCAACACTCAAAAAACACATTTTAACATGAACATCCATCACAGTGACTCCTACATATTCCTCACTGTGATGGAAGGCGAAATAAAGTTCAAGTCCTTCCCTTTTTGTTCTTCCTTGGTCGGGGGCCAAGGAACGGTCTTGACTCCCGTAGCCGGCGGCAATTGGGCCCTCCGCGTCGAGGCGTTCAGCTCCCGCATCGGGGGGGATGTCGGCTCCCCCGCGCCGGGCGATCGAACCTCGCGTCGGGGCTGGACAAACCTTCTGTGGCGTTGGAGCTCCCGACTTGCCTCTCCCGAGACTGCGAGCCTTTGATGGTGTGTCCGCAGGCTGCGGTGGGAGCGATCCCAGGCAAGGGATCCGTCAATGGTGTGGATGTGCGGTTTACCAGGGAGTACACATACCTTGGAGTGTACCTGGACAGTAAACTGGACTGGTCCACATGTCACTTTAATTTCATGTTTCGTGTATTATGTGTTTTTGTGCTTTTAGGACTGTTGGCAGATCAATTTCCTTCCTGGGATAAATAAAGTTCTATCGTATCGTAACGTTCAACGTTGGTTGGGTGGCCAGGAGGCAAAGAGCAAATAGACTCATCGCTCCAACTCGACAACGCCGACCAAGGTGCCGCATCTCAGCTGGTCCCATTTGGCCCAAAGCCAAAATGTAATTGCTCAGGAGACACTTGTGCAGCAGGGAAGCTGTACTTAGTCCACTACATCTCTGCAATGCATTTTAATGATTTAAAAATTAATGTAGGAGAATATGAAAAATGAATGTCCAGGTTATATCAAAATTGGCCGTGTGGCTGAAAGTGAGGGTGGTTTCGGAGAGCTTGGGTGGACAGACTCATGGCAAATGGTGAGTGATGCTGTCCATTGCACGTCTCTGCACTTGGGGAGGTGCAGCAAGGCAATAGGATTGCAATACTCCACACATACTCACAGAAGCTTAAAAACACCCACCACTCGACTCAGGAACAGCTTCTTCCCTGTTATCAGGCTTCTAAATGGTCCTTCCATTAACTGGGGTACTCTCCAATTCACCTCTCCCTCATCACGGACATTGGACCAGGAAACATAGAAACATAGGTGCAGGAGTAGGCCCTTCGGCCCTTCGAGCCAGCACCGCCATTCAATATGATCATGGTTGATCATCCAAAATCAGTGCCCCGTTCCTGTTTCTCCCCATTTCCCTTGATTCCAATAGCCCTAAGAGCTAAATTGAACTCTCTCTTGAAAACACCCAGTGAATTGGCCTCCACTGCCTTCTGTGGCAGAGAATTCCACAGATTCACAACTCTCTGGGTGTAAACGTTTTTTCCTCATCTCAGACCTAAATGGCTGACCCCTTATTCTTAAACTGGCTTGCTGAGAACTATGTTCTGCATTCTGTATCCTCCCGTAGAAAGACACTAAAAGCTGGAGTAACTCAGCGGGTCAGACAACATCCCTGGAGAGAAGGAAGAGGTGATGTTTCAGGTTGAGACCCTTTTATCGTTTCGACCCAAAACGTCACCTATTCCTTCTCTCCAGAGATGCAGTCTGACCCGCTGAGTTACTCCAGTTTTTTGGGTCTGTCTTCGGTTTACATCAGCATCTGCAGTTCCTTCCTACGCACTCTGTATCTTTCCCTTAGCTCCACTTATTGTACTTGAGTTTGACCTGATTGCATTTGTGTGTAGTATTATCTGATCAGATTGGATAATGTGTAAAGCTAATACTGTGCAAATCTGTGCTTTTCACCATCGCTCAGTACATGTGATAATAATAACCTGAAACCTAAAGGATTTGTCGGTAACTAACCTTTAAACAACCACTCTCTTCTCCACGTCCTCCTCTTCCTTGTGTCTCATATGGATCGGTCACCATTTCTCCCCTTCGCAACATAAAATAAACATTTGGTCAGGTACATGGATCGGACAGGTTTAGAGGGATATGGGCCAAATGCAGGCAGGTGGGTCTAGTGTAGCTGGGACATGTTGGTCGGTGTGGGCAGGTTGGGCCGAAGGGCCTGTTTCCACGCTGTATCACTCTAGGACTCTCACAGAACCAGGTGCCGAATTGTTCTATTCTGTAGAACATCACTGTACAATCTGTTTGACAGTGAGACGGAGAAGCAGGTGGTACAACACAGCTCAAACCATCACGCAAACCAACCTCCCTTCCATTGACTCCATCTGCACCTCACTCTGCCCCCGCAAGGCCAGCAGTATAATCAAGGACCAGTAGCACCCTGGCCACTCCCTCTTCTCCCCTCTCCCATCAGACAAAAGGTATAGAAGTGTGAAAATGCACGCCTCCAGATTTAGGGACAGTTTCTTCCCAGTTGTTATCAGTCAACTGAATCATCCTAGCCCAACCAGAGAGCAGTGCTGAACTACTATCTACCTCACTGGTGACCCATGGACTATCCTAGTTCAAACTTTGCTGGCTTTACCTTGCACTAAACGTTAATCCCTTATTAGGGGCGGTCACAGTGGCGCAGCGGTAGAGTTGCTGCCTTACAGCGAATGCAGCGCCGGAGACCCAGTTTCGATCCCAAGTACGGGTGCTGTCTGTACGGAGTTTGTACGTTCTCCCCGTGACCGCGTGGGTTTTCTCCGAGATCTTCGGTTTCCTTCCGCACTCCACAGATGTGGAGGTTTGTAGGTTAATTGGCTTGGTAAATGTAAAAATTGTCCCCTAGTTGGTGTAGGATAGTGTGGGGATCGCTGGTCGGCACGGGCCTGTTGGGCCAAAAGGCCTGTTTCCGTGCTGTATCTCTAAACTGAACTAAAATGTATCTATTACAGACTGCAATCATGTATACCCTTTTGGCTGACTGGGTTAGTACGCAACAAAAGCTTTTCCCTGTACCTCGGTACACGTGTCATTAAACAAAACTGCAACCCAGATAAAGGGAAGGTGATGGTTAACGATGGCACAGAGTTAACTCCAGCATTGAATAAACAACAGTATACAATTCTGCTGGGGCTTTGTTCATCCCGCCCATATTTGCTGAGTGCATTTACAGCAGATGGCTTATTTGGTTCTTTGGTCTTGGATGGAAGCTCGAGTGTTACTTTATCATATCCTGTTGCCATTATACTAACGACCGAAGCCCTTTGGACACATAAAGCGAGTGCTAGAAAATTAATGTCATAAAACAAGAGGGGCTGTTAAAGCATTGCTCATCCCTGGTGAATTAGTGATCCATTTCAATTTGAGCAATCTTTCAGTGCTTTTACAAGAATTAAATTATTCATCACTTCACTCGTGGCTCCGAGCCTTTAGTGCTCTGCCCGTCAGAGTTAACCCCTTCATGTCTCAGCCGCCATCTTCCCTGAAACATAGAAACATAGAAAACAGGTGCAGGAGTAGGCCATTCGGCCCTTCGAGCCAGCACCGCCATTCAATGTGATCATGGCAGATCATCCACAATCAGTACCCCGTTCCTGCCTTCTCCCCATATCCCGACTCCGCTATTTTTAAGAGCCTTATCTAGCTCTATCTTGAACGTATCCAGAGAACCCGCCTCCACCGCCTACAGACTCACAACTCTCTGTGTGGAAAAAGTGTTTCCTCTTTTCGACACGAAATGTCACCTATTCCTTTTCTCCAGAGATGCTGTCTGACCCGCTGAGTAACACCAGCTTTTTTTTTTGTCTATCTTTGGTTTAAACCAGCATCTGCAGTTCCTTCCTACGCATTCCTAGATATTTTGTGTGTTGTCTGCGTCTATGTGTCGGAGAAGCTGCTGCAAGAGGGGCTCGATCATTGTACCTCTAGCTCAGCATACTTGTGCAAATAAACTGTGTGATGATACACTCTACTTGACTAAATTCCTTGATTCTCCAATTCGAGAAACGAGTTTCTTATCTATTTTATTTGACATTTTTGACAACCAACTAAACAAAATTGTTACAAATACTCACCAACCAATGCAGCATCTGTGAAGACAGAGCTGGAGTGAGCACTTCAGGTTGGACAGGTACACTGGTATGAAAGGTTTAGAGGGATATGGGCCAAACGCGGGCAAGTGGGACTAGTGTCGATGGGGCACCTTGGTCGGTGCGGACCCATTTAGTCAGAGGGTGGTGAATCTGTGGAATTATTTGCCACGGAACGTTGTGGAGGCCAAGTCAGTGGATATTTTTAAGGCAGAGATAGATTCTTGATTAGTACAGGTGTCAGAGGTTATGGGGAGAAGGCAGGAGAATGGGGTTGGGAGGGATAGATCAGCCATGATTGAATGGCGGAGTAGACTTGATGGGCCGAATGGCCTAATTCTACTCCTTTCACTTATGACCATTTATGTGCAGCGTGACTATGACAATCAGAACTAGGAAGGACCAAAACGTTGGAGACCCGGGTCTCTGGTGCCGTACGGCAGCAACTCTACCGCTGCGCCACCATGCCACCTATTCCATGCTGCATCTTCTTGATCTAACTAGACTCATAACAATATCCTGATTGCCATATACATCATCATCATCATCTTCACCACAATGCTTCAGGGGATACAGTAAGCGCATCTCCACTAATGTCTTGTTAGAGCCACATGCAGCCTGTTTATTCAGCATGCTAACTGTCCATTCAAGACTTTAATTGTTCCAGCGGATCTTCACGGTTGTGCATCTTTGTGGTTTTATATTAGAAAAAATACAATCAGTGTGAAGAATGGTCCCGATCCAAAACGCCGCCTGGCCATTCCCATCACAGATGCTGCTCGACAATTTCCGGTGGTGCTCACGCTGGCCATGGAGGCCCAGGACAGAAAGGTTGGATTCGGAATGGGAGGGGGAGTTAAAGTGCTGAGCCACCGGGAGATCAGGTTGGTTAATGCGGACCGAGCGGAGGTGTTCGGCGAAACGATCGCCAAGCCTACGCTTGGTCTCACTGATGTAGATCAGCTGACATCTAGAGCAGCGGATGCAATAGATGGGGGGGGGGGGGGGAGATGGGAAGATGTGGCGAGTGGTGGGGTCACGTTGGAGGTGGCGAAACTGACGGAGGAATATTTGTTGTATGTGACGGCTAGTGGGGTGAAAGGTGAGGACTAGGGGACTCTGCCCTTGTTACGAGTGGGGGGATGGGGAGAGAGAGCAGTGGTATGGGGGTATTGAAGAGACCCTGGTGAGAGCGTCACTATAGTAGGGGAGGGGAACCCCCGTTCCCTGAAGAATGAGGACATTTCCGATGCCCTAGTGTGGAACCTCATCCTGGGAGCAGATGCAGCATAGACGGAGGAATTGGGAGTAGGGGATGGAGTCCTTACAGGAAGCAGGGTGGGAAGAAGTATAGTCTAGATAGCCGTGGGAGTCAGTGGGTTTATAGTGGATGTCGGTCAGAAGTTTATCACCTGCAATGGAGATAGTGAGGTCAAGAAATGGTAGGGAAGTGTCGGAAATGGTCCAGGTGTATTTGAGTGCCGGATGGAAGTTAGTGGTGAAATGGATGAAGTCAGTGAGTTGTGTGTGGGTGCAGGAGGTAGCACCAATGCAGTCGTCGATGTAGATGATAACAGACTTCTTTATAACAGATTTCAGTTGTAGCGGACGGGACTACCGATGCTGCCGGCTGTCCTCAGCTCACACCCCGTCCCCCGCCACTCACAGACCGCTGCCGACGCTCACCTGCTCGCGGCCGCCATAGACTCCGCCGATCTTCACCTCTCCCCCGGGGCCGTCAACCCACCCGGATTCCAGACCGAGAGTCTGAAGAAGGGCCGTGACCCGAGACGTCACCTCGCCCCATGTACTCCAGAGATGCTGCCTGAACTGCTGACTTACTCCAGCACTTTGTGTCCTTTTGTGTATTATTAACCAGCATCTGCAGTTGTTTGTTTACACTACCGACGCAATGATGCTACAGGACTCGGCTATAGAGGCCAATCGGCAATAATGGACACCCTTTCCCCAGCCCGATGGTCCGTTATATCGAGGGTTTACTGTACATTAAACCGTGGTGGAAAACTGTCCAATCATGGAGCAAGCCATGTTGGAAGGAACTGCAGATGCTGGTTTACACCATAGACACAAAATGCTGGAGTAACTCAGTGGGTCAGATAGCATCTGTGGATAGGACAAGGTGACGTTTCGGGTCGAGACCCTTCCTTCATCATCATTGCTGGATTTGATTTGTTCTTTTCACAACTTTCACCCACTTGTTCTTTGTACTGTTTATATATCTCTACTTTCCCTTTGACTCAGTCTGAAGAAGGGCCTCGACCCGAAACATCACCTATTCCTTTTGTCCAGAGATGCTGCCTGTCCTGCTGAGTTACTCCGGCACTTTGCATCTATCATGGTGGAAGCTATGTCACCTTGCTTTGGGTTTCTCCTCACAGTTCTCTGGAGTGGAAATCCTCGCCGCTTTCCCATTGCTAACCCAGTAACACCAAGACTCAGTGCATCCTCTTTCACAGATTTAAACTTGAGTCCCAGTCTCCATCAAATGGGTGTTGTGGTTTTGGGTGTGAAGCCAGTTTTGCAGTGACCACATAGACACTCACACTGGGGTGAACTCACGTGGTTCATTCGGTACACAGTAGTATGACAGTCCAGGACCACATGGGGGCGCTGTCTCTCGCCATCCGTGGAGGCGCTGGTGATCTAGGGCTAGTCCCGGCAGCTCAGTCCTGGTCTTCAAAGGAGGAGGCGGGGAGATCGCAGGCCTCTCCCTGCAGTTCCCCCTTGCCTCGAGAGGAGGCGCTGGCAGTCTTTGGGATTGAAAGACTGGCAGTCTCTGGATTATCTTGACGGCTCAGTCTTTGCCTGTATATGTGTGTGCGTGTGTGCGTTGCGTGTGTGTGCGTATGTATGTGTGTGTGTGTGTGTGCGCGTGCATGTGTGGGTGTGTGCGCGTGTATGTGTGTGTGTGCGCGCGTGTATGTGTGTGTGTGTGCATGTGGGTGTGTGCGTGTATGTGTGCGTGTGTGGTGTGTGTATGTGCATGTGTGTGCGCGTGTATGTGTGTGCGTGTGCATGTGTGTGTGCGCTTGTATGTGTGTGCGCGTGTATGTGTGCGCGTGTATGTGTGTGTGCGCGCGTGTATGTGTGTGTGTGTGCATGTGGGTGTATGCATGTATGTGTGAGTGTGTGGTGTGTGCGCGTGTATGTGTGTGCGTGTGCATGTGTGTGCGCTTGTATGTGTGTGCGCGTGTATGTGTGTGTGTGGTGTGTGTGTGCATGTGTGTGCGCGTGTATGTGTGTGCGTGTGCATGTGTGCGCTTGTATGTGTGTGCGCGTGTATGTGTGTGTGTGTGCGCGCGCCACAGGTTTGTCCTTGCCTCGTCTCATCTTGTCTCCTCTCTTAGATAAGATAGACTACCTCGAGTTACCTCGAGTATAGGAAAGATGTTGATCTGTTGGAAAGCATGCAGATAAGATTTACAAGGGCGTTGCCAGGACTCGAGGGCCTGAGCTATATGGAGTGGTTGAGCAGGCTAGCACTTTATTCCGTGGAGTACAGATGAATGAGGGGTGATCTTATACAGGTGTATAAAATCATGAGAGATCTAGATCAGATAGATGCAGAGTCTTTTACGCAGAGTAGGGGAATCAAGAACCAGAGGACATAAGTTTAAGGTGAGAGGGGAAAGATTTAATAGGAACACGAGGGGCAACTTTTTCCCCCATCCCAAAACATCACCCGTTCCTTCTCTCCAAAGTTGGTGCCTGTCCCGCTGAGTTACTCCAGCACTTTGTGTTCGTTTTTGGTATAAACCAGTATCTTCAGTTCTCTGAAGATAGACACAAAATGTTGGAGTAACTCAGTGGATCAGGCAGCATTTCTGGATGGAAGGAATGGGTGACGTTTCGGGTCAGACTTTTACCTAGAATGCTTCAGTAGCTTTCACATTGTTCAAATACTCAGAGATTTAAGTACATGTAAATACTTTAAAAAATATTGTTTTAAAATAAAATTGATCATCAAAACACACAAAAATCTCTGAATACTTTGAAAACGAATGTATATTTAAAAATAAATAACTTTCCCCATTTAGCAGCATGAACATCCCCAGTGAAATGAATGAAGTCTCACATCCTACAGTAGATTTAATGTCAGGGGTCAGAGAGTTGTGATGCTGGGGGAATCCTAGCAAGTGTGTTTCTGCTGATGGATCGGCAGTAAGTTCATTGACACAGCAGGTGCAGGGACATCTGTTGCTCAACAAATCCTGAACCCGCACTGGACTCATGAGTCCGGGCCTTAGATCCGGCCACATGCCGAATGTTAATGGATCCCATTGGAATTACTGGGGACAACAGGGAGGACTCGGCGTTAGGGGGGGGGGGGGGGACAATGGAGGGCTCTACGTAGGGGTGCTTTGTAACTGTGTCAGCGCTGTTTATGTGGCATCCTTGGGAACGCAAGCAAAGAACTTCACCGTGCCTCGTCACATGTGATAATTAAGGATCCCAATTCCAATTCCAAATCTGTCCCATCATTTATATCCACAACATTATCTCCCATCTACGCCAGCGGTGAAGGCGGGTTGTTGTGGCTCCATCGGTAAACGCCTTAAAATCAACGTCGGTCTCAGTGAGAGGAACCTACCAGTGATACAGGAAGTGCAACTTGTGAGTTAGCCTGCATGTATTTGTGGGATTTAGTTCACTTGGGAAATACACACCCTCCCTCGAGTAAATTTGCTCAGAGATAACGGAACTATATAACACTTAATCCATTTAGGTTGGGGACATGGTTTTCATGCAGCTGGGTTTGAACTCCTTCTACAATTTGAATGGATTAAATCAATTTCCACTCTGCTAAAAGTGGACAGGAGTACTTGCTATCTCAATTTCCCTTGAAATAAACACATTTCAATTTGTGTTTCAATTCATAAGACCATAAGACATAGAAGCGGAATTAGGCCATTTGGCCCATCGAGTCTGCTTCGCCATTCGATCATGGTTGATCTATTTTTCCCTCTCAACACCATACTTCTTCCTTCTCCCTGTAATCTTTGACGCCATTACTAATCAATGTCCACTTTAAAAACTCTAGTCGTCTGTGGCAATGAATTCAACAAACTCACCACCCCCTGACTAAAGGAATTCCTCCTCATCTCGAATTCTGAAGCTATGTCCTTTTATTCTCAGGTTGTGCACTCTCATCCAAGACTCTTCCACTAGTGGAAATATCCTCTCCATATCCACTATATTTCATTATTTGGTAGGTTTCAATAAATCCTTCAGCGAGTACAAGCCCAGGTCCATCAAACACTCTTCAGACATTAACCCAATCATCGTTGGGATAATTCTCATTAATTACCTTCTCCGGGCTAACAATGATCTATTTTATACTTTCCTTAATCTCCATCCCCTTTGATGCCTCGTTCTCACACCTCACACTTCCTTATCTCTGTATCTCCCCTGACTCTCAGTCTGAAGAAAGGGTCCCGACCCAAAACTTCACCCATTCCTTCTATCCAGAGATGCTGTCTGTCCCGCTGAGTTACTCCAGCATTTTATGTCTATCTCCGGTGTAAACCAGCAGTTCCTTCCTGCACATCATTCTTATAAACCTCCTCTGGAACCTCTAGAACATCCTTCCTCAGATATGTGACCCAAAACAGTGCACAATATTCCAAATGTGGTCTGACCAGTGCCTTAAGAGGCAAGAGGCTCAGCATTACAACCTTGCTTTTATATTCCAGTCCTGCTCGAAATTAAGTTTGACTATATTGCTGCAACATTCACACACAAATGTTTTATTGTTTAGTTTCAAAACTGTGAGTAGGATATAAATAACCATTCTTTCAGGCAAAGAATATGGACAGTATCAAACACTATTTCCACTATTCACAGGAAAGCAATCCACACCGTAAATTTGAAGATCCCTATCAATGAACTAGACAGCAAGTAAAGTCTCAGGAGAAAGTAGGCAAAAGTTAATAGAAATAAATACATTTGTCCGCTACAAAGACTTAGCAACTGATGGTTTGCGACGACCTTACTCATAGCCCAGATAAAGTCTCACGTTGCTCAAGGGCAGACGACAATCCATGGTTAGTGCTGGTCTGTGGTGGTGTCAGGGTCAGCTCTGTGTCGCCTGCTGTCTGGTGGCATTGGCAGGGGGAGTTAGAACTGCACCGCTCCAGGGGAAATGTTAAACAGCGTCGGGTCGAACTCCTGCCCTCTAAACGGCGAGCCTTCAGCGTCCCAGCCCTTCTTCAACATCTCGTGCACTTTCTGGAAACAATTGACAAATCAGAAACAATTTTAGACAAAGTTCGGGGTAAGAGAGACTGGGAGGAAATGGAGGATGGAATCGACTGTCTTTTCAGGTAGTAACAAGGTGAGTCACACAGCACCTTCATGGCAGTTTTCAGAAATAGAAGTCAAGGAAGCCAAGCTTATTCGCTTTAGCCTGGAGCACACAGCAAAATAAAGTGCCGGATCAGCATTCCTTAAAACAGATTGTAATGATCCAACTGGTCTGGCTGCCATTTCATTCTGCCATCAGCACAGATCTATATTTAGATGTAATTAAGACATCCCTCCAACTCAACATTTACCTACAGTCAAATACTTTGCTGGTAAGCAACAATGTGCCACATCAGGAGCTTTGCCACTCACTGTGCAACAAGCCATAAGCATCGTGTGACAATGAGGAGCAAATGGAAATACCAAATAGAGTCTGCAGAGTCACGAAAGATTGGTCTGGGACTGTGTACAATCCAAGGTACAAAAAGGACTGGGGTGTCTGTATGAGTCAGCGCATCACAGAAATTTGGACACATAAAATCTAGAATCATCAGTTGATAGAAAAGTCTTCCGATCTCTCAAATGCCTTATAAGGTATTGAACACAGAATTAACAGAAATATAGAACGCAGAATTAACTCTATTTTAGTTAAACATTTCAAATTGTGTTAGCGGTTATTGCACAGGAATATGCAGCAAAATGGAGATTCCACAGACTGCAGATACTGGAAGCTTTAAAAAGAAAATGAAGCATTGGAGGAACTCAGCTGGTCAAGCAGCATCTATGGAAGGAATTAAATGTTTTGGGTCGGGACCCTTGCGGCAAACTTTTAGTAAAAATGAAAGTAATACAGTTTAGTAGCATTGTCTGCTGTTAGTGTTAAGGTTGGTTTTAACAAAGTGGGAAAGTCCTGCTGTTACTGATAGGGTGTAAAAAAAATATTTAGCATCATATGAACCACAGGAAACAGGAAATGGGTCTTCTGCAGTGCAGCTCATTGTGCGGCACTCCCTTGGCACTGCATCAGATTGGCAGTTTATGATCAGCGGGCTTCAATCCACAATCTCTTGAGTAAGAAGCAAGTGAATGAACAAATGCAGTAGTAAACCAGAGAAATGATATTCATTTGCCACTTTTAACATGGTACAACATTCAAATGCTTTACTCAAAAGCACTATTAACTGACAAAGACAGGCACCAAGCTCACAAAACGACACTGGGGAAATTAAATGAAGGATATAAGTTATATGGGACCTCTGCCATAACATGTATTTCCTTAACATGAATTAGATATAACAGGCTAGATGAATCCGGGAACACTATTTGTCTTGCGTGATTATGTGATTTCGATCGAAAACTAGAGATTTAAAAGTTATTTTGGAAATTAATAAACAGAAAAAAAAGCTGTCCTGGGGAAAAACAGCCTGGGAGAAAAATAACTGACCGTGTAACCATCCTGCAGTAATCAAACACCATTGCCTCTTAAGAACATAGTCTGTCAGTTTCACCGCAAGTGGTCGCTGGAATTGACAAACAATTGGTTCTATTGACATTTGTGCAAGGATATTCGATTGAACAATGTAATATATAGCCTTTCGTATTTTAACTTGTGGTAATAAAGTTAATTTTGTAGCTATCTGAAAATCCTTTGAGGAAACAAACTTGTTATTGCGTGTCTCAAACTCTCCATTTCCTGCCCCCTGTCCCCCATTGACACAGTTGTCTTTATTATTTTCACAATTTTCTTTAACGTGAGGTTTGTTAGGAATGTTACTATCATATTATAGTCGAACTACCTTCATTCGCATTGATTGAAACACAATCCTTGAACAACACTAATTACTTTCCCAAACTGATGATGATACATTATAGGAGGCAGCTGTTAAGACCTTGACGTTAGAACTACTGCCTCACAGCACCAGAGATGCGAGTTCGATCCCGACTACAGGTACTGTTTATGTGGAGTTTGTGCGTTCTCTCTGTGACCAAGTGGGATTTCTCCGGGTGCTCTGGTTTCCTCCCACATTCCAAAGAGGTGCAGGTTTGCAGGGTAATTGGCCCTCTGTAGGTTGTCCCAATGGTATGGGGAGTAGCTGCACAAGTGGGATAGTGTGAACGGGTGATCGATGGTTGGTGTGGCCTCGGTGGGCCGAAGAGTCTGTTTCCACGCTGCATGCCTAAACTAAACTAAATCATAAGGCAGGGATCGAGATAAAGCATTGAAATAAATAAAACAATTAAAACTGCGTCTTCATCAGGATCTGACAAGGTTATAATGTGACGCTTGAATTACAATCACGTCAAGGACACGTCCACGGTTGGATCATCCAACACTTCAATAAAGCACTGATGGATGCTGTGATTCCACCCACGCCCATCGCAAAATCATAAACGGTTACAATTCTTGCGAGCGGCACCTCCAGATTGGGAAATGTTAAAAGGAATGAAAGCATCCTGTCCACTTGCTTGTGCAAAGTCACATAAACAATGATATCATACCTTAGGTTTGCATTGTGCTGCAATATTAGGTACTTTATGTTCACCACCTAAGCTTATCAAAACTTTCATCAGTCATCAACTGTAAATAATTATTTCAGCAAACATTAGTCATTAGAATGTACCGTCAGTTTTAGTGTAGTTTCTCACAGGTGTTTTATTATGTATTCCCCTCCCATAATGTCTAACATCATTCTGCTCTTTTCCATTTCCAATGGTTTGTAAAGGTTGACTGCAAGACAAGTTGAGTATAGGTTTGTGGAGAAAACTGTGCAGGGATAAGAACGAGAAGGAGGAGTGCAATTGTCTCTCGATCTGGCTCTTCTTAGTTTGGTTTGGAGATAGCGCGGAAACAGCCCTTCGACCCACCGAGTCCGCGCCGACCAAACACTATCTTACACACAAATTTTACAATTATACCAAGCCAATTAACATACAAGCCTGTACGTCTTTGGAGTGCGGTAGGAAGGTCCCAGAGAAAACCCACGCAGGTCATGGGTCCCAGAGAAAACCCACGCAGGTCAAACTCCGCACAGACGAGCATCCGTAGTCAGGATCGAACCCTGGTCTCTGGCATTGTATGGTAGCAAATCCACCACTATGCTACCGTGCCTCCCTGTACTAGATTCATAGAGTCATGGAGTGATACAGCGTGGAAACAGGCCCTTCGGCCCAGCTTGCCCACACCGGCCAACGTGTCCCAGCCACACTAGTCCCACCTGCCCACAATTGGTACATATGCCCCTCCAAACTTGTCCTATCCATCTACCTGTTTCCTAAACGTTGGGATAGTCACTCCTGCGCTCCAAGCAATAGTGTGCCTGCCTGCCCAACCTATCCCTATATCTCAGATCTCTATATCGACGCCTACTTTATTGCATTTCACATCTTCCTGCTGCATATTGATTGATTGTTTGAAAGATAAAGTCTTAGTTTGGGGATACAGCATGGAAACAGGCGCTGACCATCGATCATCAGTTCACACTAGTTCTATGTTATCCCACTTTCTCATCCACTCCCCTACACTTATGGGGCAGTTTATAGAGGGCCAATGAACCTACAAACACCGCACGTCTTTAGGGTGTGGGGGGAAACCAGAGCACCTGGAGAAAAGTGGAGAAAGTGCAAACTCCACATAGACAGCACCTGAGGTCGGGATCGAACTGTGTGTCTGGTGCTGTGAGGCAGCAACTCCACCAGCTGCACATCTCAGGAGGATTGCCCAACATGATATTTCTCGCTCCATAGGTGCTGCCTCATCCGCTGAGTTTCTCCAGCATTTTTGTCATATATTTCCTCCATAGGAGGAAATTATTTGGGGACTATTTATATCAAATGGAGGTAACCTTGGAATTTAGTTGAATTAAAGATAGAGTATTGAATTGAATTAATCTGGACTTTTTTCGGTGGCTTGCTGGCACCTGTCATAGTCGCAGCAGGTTGCCGAAAATGTTCAACATGCTGAAATCCAGTGACTACTCACCACCAAACAGACGTCACCCCGCGACATCACCTGTTTGGTGGCGAGTAGTCGCCCAAAGAGTCATACCTTTTTCTGGTCGCTGCTGGATTTTCAACATGTTGGACATTTTCGGCAACCTGCGGCGGGTGCCGGCAAGTTGCCGAAAAAAAAATTGCGTAAGTGGGACAGGCCCTTAAACGAAACTAAACTCAAATGTCAAATATAAACAATGAAAAGGAAGCAGGGATATTTCTGGAAAGGATTCGCAACATCAATCACCTTTTCATGGCTCTGTGGTTTGCCCTGTATCTTCTGATGATAATCAAAGGTCAGCCTGTCCAACACTGCGTGTTCCTCCTCATCCACTGTGGCCATTGAACGCTCTTTATTTATCTTGTCGATGTCTATTGTTTCTTCACCCTCGAGAATAGCATTCCACCAGTATTCCCCATTTTTATTCAGGTTAATCTGTGAACAGAATAAACATTGAAAGAATTATTTCCGCTGCAAAACTAAACACTTAAAAAATGTGCCCAAGATGAATCGGTGTGTGTGTGACCAACATAACCCATGTGGGCGGACAAACACACACCGCATCGTTTGAAGCAATTTAGTACTGGATAGTTGGAGATTTTCTCCACTTGGGGTAGAATTATTCAAGGTCGCTTAAATAAAACATGACTGAATCTTTTAAGAATTCCATCTTCAAATGAATGTCGAAGCTGGTTAAGAGAAAAGGACAACTCAAATTTACTCCAACAAATACATCTCCTCCGTCTGACAAGTGCAAAACAAATTCACAGTCCATAAATGTAAATTAATTCCACACAATATGCATTGTAAGAATAATGGCATTGACAAGATTAAAAAGTTCGCTGAACACATTATCCACATGGAAGGGCACAAAGTGCTGGTGTAACTCAGCAGGTCAGGCAGTATCGCTGGAGAACATGGATAGGTGACGTTTCATTCGGGACCCTTCTTCAGACTCTGATGGGTTGACCCGGTGGCAGCATGGTGGCGCAGCGGTAGAGTTGCCCACCATACAGCTCCAGAGATCCGGGTTCGGTCCTGATTATGGGTGCTGTCTGTACGGAGTTTGTACATTCTCCCAGTGACCAGGTGGGTTTTCTCCGGGTGCTCCGGTTTCCACCCACATGCTAAAGACTTACAGGTTTGTGGCTTGATTGGCTTATGTAAATTGTATCCTAGTGTGGAGGATGGTGCTAGTGTACGAAGTGATCACTGGCTGGCATGGACTCAGTGGGCTGAAGGGCCTTTTCCCACGCTGTATCTCATAGGTAAAGTAACTAAAAACCTGAATGGTCACCTATCCATGTTCTCCAGAGATGCTTCCTGATTCGCTGAGTTACTCCAACATTTTGTGTCTTTTTTTTAATATAAAGCAGCAAATCCCTGTTACCTAACATTTCCTTATGTGAATTACGGGGAAAATTAATATTGTTGACTTTTGTACAGATTCCCCTGCGTTCACCTGCAGTTTGTCAATTAGTGCAATAAATGCAAAAATTAGAAGGGCTCAACAATAATGGATCTCAAATTTTAAACACTGTGACTCTACAGTATTGAAGACAAATGTAAGGTGCATTATAGATAGTTCAAGAAGGAACTGCAGATGCTGGAACAATCAAAGGTAGACAAAAATGCTGGAGAAACTCAGCGGGTGAGGCAGCATCTATGGAGCGAAGGAATGGGTTGAGACCCGAAACGTCACCTATTCCTTCGCTCCATAGATGCTGCCTCACCCGCTGAGTTTCTCCAGCATTTTTGTCTACCTTATAGATAGTTCAAAATAGTTTTGATATGTAACCGCTGCTGTAATGTAGGAAAATTGACAGGCCTAGAGTCATAGATATATACACCATGGAAACAGGCCATTCAGCCCCAGTCTGTGCCAACCATCAAACACCCAATGCACTAATCTTACATTAATCCCTTTTGTTTTATTCATCCCACATTCTCATCAACACATTAGACAGAGACAGGGACACACACAGAATCACTCAGCATGGAAACAGGCCCCTAGGCTCACCGTTCGTGCCGACCATCAAGCTCCCATCTAGACCAACTCTAAACGGATCCCATTTTATTGTTCCAACATTCCCGTCAACTCCTCCCAGATTTTGCCAGTCACATTGCAGAAGGGTCCAGACCTGAAACATTGCCTCTTCCTTTTCTCTAGAGGTGCTGCCTGACCTGCTGAGTTACTCCAGCACTTTGTAGTTTGCTTAAGATCCCAGCATCTGCAGTTCCTTGTGCCTCCCAGATTGTATCATGCACCTACGTACTTGGGGTAATAGGTGTAATTTACACTGGCTAATGAACGCACACTGTGGTGTAGCGGTAGAGCTACTGCCTTACAACGCCAGAGACCTGGGTTCGATCCTAACTACGGGTGCTTGTTTGTACAGAGTTTGTACATTCTCCCCATGACCTGCGTGGGTTTTTTCCCACACGACAAAGACTTACAGGCTTGTAGGTTAATTGGCTTGGTATAAATGTAAAATTGTCCCTAGTGTGTGTAGGACAGCGTTAATGTGTGGGGATCGCTGGTCGGTGCAGACTCTGTCAATATCCCTCTAGTTCCAGCGTATCCTTGGCCCTATCCAAAAGCCTCTTAAGTGCCACTATCATATCTGCCTCCACCACCACCCCAGGCAATGTGTTCCAGGCCCCCACCACTGGCCCAGCACATCTCTTTTAAATTTTGCCCCTCTAACCTTAAAATGTTGCCCTCTTTGACATTTCCACCCTAGGAGGAAAGTTCTGACTGTCTACCCAATCTATGCCTCTCATCATTTTATATATTTCTATGAGGTGTCCCCTCAGCCTCTGGCACTCCAGAGAAAACAGCCCAAGTTAGTCCAACCTTGCCTTATAGCTAATACCCTCTAATCTAAGCAGCGTTCTGGTAAACTTCTTCTGAGCCTCCACATCCTTCCTGCAATAGGACGACCAGAACTATACATCATATTAAAATGCGGCCTGTCCAATGACCTTTAAAGCTGCAACATAACTTCCTGACTCATCCGCTTAGTGCCCCGACTGATGAAAGCAAGCACCGTGCGATTTCTTCACCATTTCATCTACACGTGTGGACACTTTCAGGGAGCTATGGACTTCGAGCCCTAGATCCTCGTGTATGTACATCTGTGAGAAACATGTGTTTGTGTGCTATTCGGTCACATTATACCATACATGAGTACAATCACGCTATACACTAGTACATCGAGTAGTGCAAATAAAAAAACACCAGACTGCAGAATATAGGATTACAGCATTAAAGACGGCACAAGTGTGGCGTCACCCATTCCTTCTCTCCAGAGAATCTGCCTGTCCCATTGAGTTACTCCAGCATTTTGTGTCCATAGAGGATCTATTACCTTCTACTACAATCACTTCACTTTAGATTCAAGGAGATAAGATTGCAGACCACAGATCCACAAATTGCCTGGCTCTTCAGTAGTTCAATGAGATTGCAGTTATCCTGGAAGCTGTCCTTCAGCACAGGATTTCTGCCCAATTCTCGCAAAGATACGTTCTGCCAAACCAAGGGGTTTGTACAAATAAAGCTGTGCTTCTTGCTGTGGCTGACAGCGTTTATGTGCATATTTAATTAGATTTTCCATCTTTAGAGATTTTTTCACCACCAACATTGATGTAATACATCTTAGAACGTTTGGAGCTAGGCTCAGTATAAGAGGTGGAAATCTCCACATTGCGTTTTTGTGTGTGAAGAATATTGCTCCAAACTCTAACGCATGATGGCTTATTTTGATGCTATTTAGTATAGGGGTAAGCTTTTATCCAGTGTGCCTTCAGGTGCATTCACACTACAAGTCTAGAGTGGTTTTATATTGCAATGTCCAGTTTTTATACACAAGGGAAATCCAATGCCCAGCCACAGCCCAGGCTACTGCTCATTATATAGCTGCAGGCAGCTGACCGGCGGAGTGGCGTGGCTGTTAGAACCACTGCCTCACAGGGCCAGCGAGCCGGGTTCGATCCTGACCTCAGCTGCTGCCTGTGTGTAGCTTGCACGTTATCCCTGTGACTGCGTGGGATTCCTCCGGGTGCTCCGGTTTTCCCCCCCCCCACATCCCAAAGATTGGCCCTCTGTAAACTGTCCCTAGTGTATAGAGAACATATGAGTAAGTGGGATAACATAGAAACATAGAAAATAGGTGCAGGAGTAGGCCATTCGGCCCTTCGAGCCTGCACCGCCATTTGATATGATCATGGCTGATCATCCAACTCAGTATCCCTACCCTGCCTTCTCTCCATACCCCCTGATCCCTTTAGCCACAAGGGCCACATCTAACTCCCTCTTAAATATAGCCAATGAACTGGCCTCAACTACCTTCTGTGGCAGAGAATTCCACAGATTCACCACTCTCTGTGTAAAAAATGATTTCCTCAACTCGGTCCTAAAAGTCTTCCCTCTTATCCTTAAATTGTGACCCCTAGTTCTGGACTTCCCCAACATCGGGAATAATCTTCCTGCATCTAGCCTGTCCAACCCCTTAAGAATTTTGTAAGTTTCTATAAGATCCCCCCTCAGTCTTCTGAATTCCAACGTGTACAAGCCAAGTCTATCCAGTCTTTCCTCATATGAAAGTCCTGCCATCCCAGGAATCAGTCTGGTGAACCTTCTCTGCACTCCCGCTATGGCAAGAATGTCTTTCCTCAGATTAGGAGACCAAAACTGTACGCAATACTCCAGGTGTGGTCTCACCAAGACCCTGTACAACTGCAGTAGAACCTCCCTGCTCCTATACTCAAATCCTTTTGCTATGAATGCTAACATACCATTTGCTTTCTTCACTGCCTGCTGCACCTGCATTCCTACTTTCAATGACTGGTGTACCATGACACCCAGGTCTCGTTGCATCTCCCCTTTTCCTAATCGGCCGCCATTCAGATAATAACAAAGGACTAATGTGAACGGATGATCGCTGGTTGGCGTGGACTCGATGGGTTGAAGGGCCTGTTACCGTGATGTATCTTTCAACCAATCAAGATGAGCTGGCAAATAATTCCCAAAATATCACTTCCAATTATTAAACGGCTAAGAACAACAGGATTGTGGCTAAGGTTGTCTCTCCAGATGAAGACATATTTTGGGATGGCTAATGCTTATAGACATTTTTAAAGAGCAACAGTTAGGGGAGGTTTTCACTTACTTTGACAATCTCTGGGTAACATTTAAAAAGCTAACACATAAAATAATGATTAAATACAATATATCTTCTTGCGTTCACTTTGACGTAAATGCCTGGGGGGGGGGGGGGAGAGAGACAGACACCAATTAAACAATAAACTATGGACTGTCTTTGGTTCACTAAGGGCTTTGGGTTTTTTGTAGTACTGTTAGTTTATTGAATTTGTCTGTTTGAGATGATGCGTTTTCTAGGAGTATTGTGGCTACAGGCCGGTTATGCTGCTTAGAATGTTATCATTCCATTGTCGGTTATGACAACTAAACACTCTTGACTCGACTCTTGAATGTGGAGTCCAAAAAGGATTGAATTAATTTAATGTGCAGGACGAACTGCAGATGTTGGTTTAAATCGAAGATAGACCCAAAATGCTGGAGTAACTCAGCGGGTTAGTCTGAAGAAGGGTCTCAACCCGAAACGTCACCCATTCCATCTCTTCAGAGATGTTGCCTGTCCCGCTGAGTTACTCCAGCATATTGTGTCTATCTGTGAATTAATTTACCATTGATGGCACAGAGCCATTCATTCCCAGACCCGTCAGTCAATGAGGCTGGGCTCAAAACACAGGGTGTCATCAACAGATAACAAGGCAGGAGAGGAAAAAGACATAATTCGCGATAATTCTCACTAAGATTAATTGAACTGATACAATTTTCAGCAAACTGATGAGACTGATAATGTGGCAGCTGGATATGTGTAGATATCAATAGATCTCAGTGAGTGGGGAATCTGTTATGCTTGAGGTTTTGTGGCTTTAGTAAAAAGATGAATATATTTTCCATGCAGGTGGCTTAAGGTACAGATTGCTGTCTGTAGTAATGGTATCTCACGGAAATCTTATTTCTTCATTTCGCACAGAATGTGTTGGAAAACTGGTCACCGTACTAAGAACTTTTGAAACTTTGTTGGCGCCAGAAACTTAGCGGCTCTGTCTACTGCCCAGGTGAAGTCTGCTGTATGATTTTACTGGATTGTAGGCAAAAACAAAGAATTTCACTGTACCAAGGGACATGTGACAATAAAGATTCATTGAACAATTGTTAAATGATTTAAAAAAATCAAGGCTGGTGTAGGACAGTGAAGATGCAGAGACAAGTGGAGAGACACGAAATACCCCGTAATGTTGCCATGTCCGAATTCAGGTGCTTTTAGAGAAACAAGCAACTGCAGGTGCTGGTTCGCAAAAAAAAAAGAAACAAAATGCTGGAGTAAGTCGTGTAGGAAGGAACTGCAGATGCTGGTTTAAACCGAAGATAGACACAAAAAGCTGGAGTAACTCAGCAGGTCAGACAGCATCCCTGGAAAAAAGGTGACGTTTCGGGTCACCTATTCCTTTCTTTCCCCTGACTCTCAGTCTGAAGTAGGGTCTTGACCCAAAATGTCATCTATTCCTTTTCTCCAGAGATGCTGTCTGGCCTGCTGAGTTTTTGTGTCTATCTTCTGCATGGATCAGGTATCAACTCTGGAGATCATGGATAGGCGAAGTTTCGGGTTGGGACCCTTCCTTGGGCCAGTTACATCATTCCAGCCGCTGAGCATACAAGAGTGTGTTAATGCTCAGACTAAGAACAAAAATAGGGTCAAACCGTATGCTGCATCTGTGACAACAGCAAGGCTGGCTCTATCCCAATTCAGTATCTTTAAACACTTCCTGCATTTAGAATATTTTATGTTTAAATACATTTTCTTGCACTGCAAGATAAACTGAGCAAATTTCATAAACAACCATTTGAAAGAGGCTTAACTACTAGTCAATAGCATTCTGTCGGGTGAGGCATAACATACAAACTAAGAAGTGTAAATTTCCAACCAGCTGATCCCCGCATTGACAGGTGACATTTTGGGTCTTTAGTTACTTTCCCCTTCCAGAATTCACAAATCCCTACTCAAAAAATAGAGATGTGGAACAAATTATGCTCTTATATGGCAGGTAAATAAATAAACACACAGTGCAAATGAAACACGGATTTTGGCTCATTTTTATTTTTAATGAAGAACGTGGAATAGACCATAGAATGGGAACATGCCTGCAATGTTTGTGTCCAACATGATGCCTAGCTAAACTGATTACATTTGCCTGTACATGATCCATATCCCTCCACTCCCTATACATCTATGTGCCTATCTAAAAGCTTCTGAAATGCCATTAACATATCTGCCTCCACCACCACTCGTGGCAATGTGGTCCAAGCCGCCACCACTCTGTGTAAAAAATCTGCTCCGTACATTTCCATCAAACTTTCCCCCTTTCACCTTATAGCTATGCCGTCTAGTGTTGGTCATTACCACCCTGGGGAAATGGTTCTGACTGTCTACCCTATCTATGCTGCTCAAAATTGTATATACTTCCATCAAGCTCCGATGTTCTAATCCAAGTCTATCCAACCTCTCCCTGTAGCTGAGACCCTCTAATCCAGGCAGCGGTCTGGTAAACCTCCTCTGTACCCTCTCCAAAGTCTCCACATCGTTCCTGTAATGGGACAATGTGGACAGAACTGCATGCAATTCCCCAAACGTGGCCTAACCAAAGTCCTTCAGAGCAGCATTGTGACTTCCTGACCATTATATTCAATGGCCCTAGCAATGAAGGCAAGCCTTCTGATCCACCCTAATTACTAGTGCTGGCAACTTCAGTGAGCTATGAACCTGGACTCCAAGATCCCTCTCTGCACATCAATGACATTAACTACACACTCACTCCTTACATTCAACTTCTCAAAGTGCAACACCTCACACTTGCTTGGGTTAAACTCCATTGCCATTTCTCTGCCTAGTTTTGCAGCTGATCGATATCCCACTGTTTCTTCTGACAGCATTCATCACTGTGCAACTCCTCAATGTTGGCATCATCAGCAAACCTACTCACAAACCCATTTACATGTACAATGCCTAGGTCATTTGTATATATGACAAACAGCAGAGGTCCCAGCACAGATCCCTGCGTAACTCCACTGGTCACAAACCTCCAACCAGAACGTTTACGTTCCACCACAACACTCTGTCTTCTATGACTAAGCCGGTTCTGGATCCATACAACCAAATCTTTGTGAATCCCATATATCTTAATCTTCTGGATCAGCCTACCATGAGGGTCCTTACAAAAAGCCTGACTAAAATCGATGTATACAACATCCATTTCATCAATCTGCTTTGTCACCCTCTCAAGTTAGTGAGGCACGACCTGTCACACACATAACCGTGCTGGCTATCCCAGGCAAGTCAATAGTGTGGGGCAACGTGATCTGAATATGGCATCATGCTGTCTGTTGGGTTGGCAGTCACAGCCGACCCCCTCCTGGACGTGTGAACAGATGTACGAGCACACCGCTCCCGCACACTTCCTCTGCCAGGAAGCATCTCTGGCGCGTTGTATTGCAAGTGTCGATAATAATCTGCCTTTCAGTTCCTCTTACAGATTGTACCCAGAGCTCGGCACATTCTGCTTTTACAGATGTTCTTAAGTCGAGTATTTCCATAAGTCGGAAAACACACAAAATCAGTCGATGTGGTATCCATACAGTACCTCCACAGTAATGTAGTGAATAGCATCAAAAGCACGGACAGAAAAGAGGGTCTTAGACAGAGCCATAACGTCAAACAACCTAATTCGTCCATCTGACCAAGTGGCCCATCTAAGCTGGTCTCATTTCCTGTGTTTGGCCCATAGCCCTTCAACCTTTTCCTAACAAATGTACTTGTCCAAGTGTCTTTTAATTGTTGTTATAATACCTGCCTCCACTCCCTACTCTGGCTGCTCGTTCCACATATACACCACCATCTGAGTTGAAATGTTGCCCCTCAGATTCCTATTAAATGTTGCAACTCTCACCTTAAACCTATGCCCTCTGGTTCTTGATTCCCCTACTGTGGGAAAAAGACTCTGTGCATTCAACCTATCTATTCCCCTCATGATTGTATACACTTCTAAAAGATCACTCAGCCTCCTGCACTCCAAGGAATAAAGTCTGAGCCTGACTAACCTCCCCCTATAACTCAATCCCTTGACAGCATCCTTGCCAATCTTCTCTCTTTCCAGCTTAATGATAAGAACAATTACTAAAAGCGGAGTGAGAGAGAAAACTAGTTCTGCCGTTCATAGCAACAGATGTACGTCCGTGTAGCGGGGTTTTGAATTTGACATAATGGAAGCTTGTTTGTAAGTGGTATCTGTACTTTGAGTGTTCATAACCCAGGGACGGCCTGGACTGAAGTGCACCACCTTGCGCTTTCACACATTAAACTCCATTTACTAAGTTTTCACCCACTCAATCTATCCATATACTGTGCAGAATCACAATATTCTCACCACAGTATGCCCTTCCACCTATTTTCACGTCATTGGTAAACTTGGTTAGTTAAGGTGTACTGGTACATTATTGTCGTATGTAAATGGAATAATGAAATAAAGGCGGCACAGTGGCGCAGCGACAGAGTTGCTGCTTTATAGCTGCAGTGACCCTGGTTCAATCCTGACTATGGGTGCTGTCTGTACAGAGTTTGTACGTTCTCTGTGACCTGCGTGGATTTTCCCCTGAATCTCCGGTTATCTCCCACACTCCAGAGACGTACAGGTTTGTAGGTTAATTGGCTTTGGTACAATTGTAAATTGTCCCTAGTGTGTGTAGTATTATGGGCCTGTCACACTTAGGCGAATTTCTGGGCGACTGCCGCAAAATTTCTCAACATGTTGAAAAATTTTCGGCGACAGTTGCGACAATTTCTGCTGTCGGAGGTTGTCGTTGGTTGACATAGGTTGTCACCAGGTGTCATAGGTGAATTCCATTAAAACTAGTCCCTGGCTGTCACCTAAAGAGTTGCCTAAGTGGGACTGGCCCATTAGTGTACAGGAATCGCTGGTTGGCGTGGACTCAGTGGGCCAAAGGGCCTGTTTCCGCACTGTATCTCTAAACGGAATAAAAATCCCAATATAGTGCAATAAGCAAAACAAAGCTTGAAGTCCCAGAGTTTTGTAAATCGGTTCAGTCTGAGGACAGGTCCCGACCTAAAACATCGGCTATCCATGTCCTCCAGAGATGCTGCCTAACCCACTGAGTTATTCCAGCACATTATATTCCATGGTTTGCTCATATCTGGACATAATCTAGGTTCCTATTTTAAATAACAGAAGCAGCAAAGTGTGACCCCACCTAGGTTCTCCTTCACGTTCCACACGTTTCATTGTGTTTCAGCAACAGTAGCAGAACCTGATGAGTCAACAGATTCAAAAGCTGCCAAGAAGAGGCGTGCATGTCTAGTATTAAAATATAATCCAAGGAGTAAATGTTTTCGGCCTCCAAGCTATCAAAGAATCAATAACACACTGCCTTGGTATACATTATTTCTGAATTTGCAAGTTCCTCAGTACTTAGAAGGGTCGAATCATTAAAAAGTATCCATGAAGATGAAATTCCAGAAAAAGTTAGAAAACAGAGGGGGAAAAAAACCCGACACAACAGAAATTCAAAGACCAATTCACAACATGCTGTGGATTTGTTATTTATCTGTTTATTTATATATATATATATGGTTTATGCTATATAGACACACTGAACTGTTCTGTATTTCTGTTGTGCTGCAGCAAGCAAGAATTTCATTGTCCTATCTGGGACACATGACAATAAACTCTCTTGACTCTCGACTTGACTTGATTACTTTTGCTTTGGTAAAACTTGCAACTAATTTACAGTCAAACCAACTACTTTGTGACGTGGGCGTTCAGGACGGCACAGTGGCACAGCCGGTAGAGCTGCTGCTTCACGGCGCTAGAGACCCGGGTTTGATCCTGACCCGGCACTATCTGAGTGTGGAGTTTGCACGTTCTCCCTGTGACCGTGTGGGTTTCCCCTTGGTGCTCCAGTTTCCTCCCACATCCCAAAGGACGTGCTGGTTTGTCAGCTAATTAATCTGTTTTTTTTAATGCCGGTCATGTATAGGGAGTGGATGCAAAAGTGGAATATAGAACTAGGGTTAATGGGTAGAATGTACAAATTGGATATTAACACCAGTCATTAGATACTTTCTCCCTGTGATTGTGTGGGTTACCTCCGGGTGCTCTAGTTTCCTCCCATATCCCACGCTCTGTTCACAAGAACAGGCCAGTCAGTACCGTGGTACAGATGGAGGCTCATTGTACACCCATGTTTAGGTAATTTAACCGAGACTACAAGTCGAACTCTGGAACAGTCTAATAACAGAAAGCATGCGAGTCAAGCATACTCATTAAGTAAAGCCTATCATGGCTATAACCTGAAAACCAATAATTACTTGGACAGAATCTCATCCTCTGTTTCATGTTGAATTCCACTTCAGTGAACATCAATAGAATAGAATTTCAAAAACAGAGTTCAAGATGCACCTGTTATTGGGCTTGGGCTTTTCATGCACACAGCGAGGTTGAATCTCTGAATCAGTCTGAAGAAAGGTCTCGACCCGAAACGTCGCCCATTCCTTTTCTCCAGATATGTATGATGCAGATTGTGGACTAGAAATTCAAGCTCTGTGTAAGAAAGAACTGCAGATGCTGGTTTGAATCGAAGGTAGACACAAAATGCTGAAATAACTCAGCGGGTGCATCACTTTGGGTCTACCTTCAGTGGGCTGAAGGGCCTATTTCCACGCTGTATCTCTAATTCAAACTAAACTAAACACAAGAAATAGGAGCAGGATAGGCAGGTTGCCCCGCAAGTATGTCCCATCAACTGATACTGTATGATCATGGCTGATCGATGCTCCTGTGCATCCTCATAATGTGCATACTCTGATCCTCTCAATTCCTCTACCTTTCATCATATTCATTGAAACTAGACCTGCATTTTTTGAATATTTTGATTACTATTATTTAAGTGCCAGAGGAATAAAAAAATTGCCATTCTGTTCCAGTGGGTAAATGCACTACTTTCATCGAGCCATACAAATAGAAAGTTACTAGCTAGATTCCTGGCTTGTGCTAACTTAGCTGCAACACAGATGCTGCAACTCAACTCTGACTGCCAGTCAGGAAGAGAACTGGTGCCAGCCCACGTTGCCACCTCAATCACTAGCCAGTGGCTGGGGTGAATTGTGCCTTTGTCGATACCCAGACGAAGAACTAGTCAACGCATGTGCTGTTCCCCCATAGCCTTCAGGCTCTGTTACGATTCAGAAGCAAGGAACTGCAGGTGCCGGTTTACACAAAAGAACACAAAGAGCTGGAGTAACTTAGTGGGTCAGGCAGCGTCTTTAGTTTAGTTTAGTTTAGTTTAGAGATACAGAGCCCTTGCACCCACCGAGTCTGCCCCGTACAAAGAAGGGTTTCGGCCCAAGAAATAACCTATTTCTTTTCTCTCGAGATGCTGCTTGAACCGCTTTGTTAACCCAGCATTTTGTGTCTATCCACCTAGCAATTCAGCCTTTGTCCCACCACCAACTTTATTCTCCTGCTTTCTCCCCCCTACTAAAATCAGTCTGAAGAAGGGTCCTAACCTGAAACATCGCATATCCTTTCCCTCCCCAGACGCTGCCTGACCCACTAAGTTACTCCAGCATTTTGTGATTTGGCACAGAAAGATGATACTGCTTGGGAGGCAGCTTCCACCCTTGGACCTGCAGCAAAAAGCACTCGAAAATGCTGCTTTACACAAAAGGACCAAGGTGCTGGAGTAACTCAGCTAATCAGCCTGAAGAAGGGTCCTGACCCAAAACGTCACTTATCCATGTATTCCAGAGATGCCGCCTGACATGTTGAGTTACTCCAGCATCTTTAACATCTTGGATCTGTCGGGCAAATGCTTCTATGGGTACGTCCACATCATGTGCTAGCAGTCTTACCAGAATGCAGTGCCCGGGCTCCAAACTCCACATGGAGTTTTCAGTGTTGACTTTGTGTGTCAGTTTTCCATCCACGATGACTCGCTCACCCCCTGCTTCAACCACAGCCACGCGTAACCGGTTGCTTTGTATGTCGACAGACACCTGTATAGGAAAACACCAAAGTTAAATGATACTGATGTCTTTCCAGCAGTACAGCACACGAACAGGCCCTTCGGCCCACAATGTGCGTGCTGAACATGATGCCAAGACCATCGCTTATCTTATTTTAGTTTAGAGATACAGCGCAGAAACAGGCCCTTCGGCCCACCAAGTCTGCACCAATCCCGCACATTAACACTATCCTACACACACTAGGGACAATTAAAAAAACATTTATACCAAGTCAATTAACCTACAAGCCTGTACGTCTTTGGTGTGTCGGAGGAAACCGAATATCTCGGAGAAAACCCAGGTGGTCACAGGGAGAACTTACAAACTCTGTACAAACAGGGCCCATAGTCGGAATCGAACCCGGGTCCAAATCTGAAGAGGGATGTGCTGGCGTTGGAGAGGGTCCAGAGGTTTACAAGAATAATCCCAGGGATGATTGGCTTAACATATGATGAGCGTTTGACAGCTCTGGGCCTGCACTCTCTGGAGTTTAGAATGATGAGGAGGGACCTCATTGAAACTTACCGAACTGTGGTCTGGATCGCAAGGATGTGGAGAGGATGTTTTCACTAGTGGGATAGTCTAGGACCACAGGGCACAGCCTCAGAGTAAAAATACGTACCTTTAGAAAGGAGATGAGGAGGGATTTCTTTAGCCAGAGGGTGCATAATCTGTGGGATTTATTGCCACAGACGGCTTTGAAGGCTGATCGGGTATTTTTAATGCCATATGTTCTTGTGTAGGAAAGAACTGCAGATGCTGGTTTAAATCGAAGGTAGACACAAAATGCTGGAGTAACTCAGCGAGTCAGCCAGCATCTCTGGAGTGAAAGAATGGATGACGTTTTGGGTCGAGATCCTTCTTCAGACTGATGTCAGGGGAAGGGGCGGGACAAAGATAGAATGTAGTCGGAGACAGTAAGACTGGTGTGAGAACTGGGAAGGGGGAGAGGATGGATAGAGAAAGCAAGGGCTATCTGAAGTTAGAGAAGTCAATGTTCATACCGCTGGGGTGTAAACTATTCAAGCAAAATATGAGGTGCTGTTCCTCCAATTTACACTTGGCCTCACTGACAATGGAGGAGGCCCAGGCCAGAAAGATCAGATTGGGAATGGGAGGGGGAGTTGAAGTGCTGAGCCACCGGGAGATCAGGTAGGTCAAGACAGACTGAGCAGAGGTGTTCAGCGAAACGATCGCCGAACCTACGCTTGGTCTCGCCGATGTAGAGAAGTTGACACCTGGAACAGCGGATACAGTAGGTGAGGTTGGAGGAGATGCAAATGAACCTCTGCCTCACCTGGAAAGACTGTTTGGGTCCTTGGATGGAGTCGAGGGGGTAAGTAAATGGACAGGCGTTGCATCTCCTGCAGTGCAGGGGAAAGTATCCGGGGAGATGGTAGGTTGGGTGGGAAGGGACGAGTTGACCAGGGAGTTGCGGAGGGAACTATCTCTGCGGAAAGCAGAAAGGAGTGGAGGCTGGAAGATGTGGCCAGTAGTGGGATCCCATTGGAGGTGGCGAAAATGTTGGAGGTTTGTATGCTGTATGCGACGGCTGATGGGGTGAAAGGTGAGGGCAAGGGGGACTCTGTCAATGTTACGAATGGGGGGAGGGGGAGCAAGAACGGAGCTGCGGGATATAGAGGAGAGCCTAATCTATAATGGAAGAGGGGAACCCCTGTTTCCTAAAGAATTAGGACATCTTTGATGCCCTGGTATGGAACACCTCATCCTGGGCGCAGATGCAACGTAGATATTGGGAGTAGGGGATAGAGTCTTTACAGGAAGCAGGGTGGGAAGAAGTGTCGTCAAGAGAGCTATAGGAATCAGTAGGTTTGTCAGTCAATAGTCTGTTTCCTGTGAGATCTAGAAACGGTAGGGAGATGTCGGAGATGGTCCAAGTGAAATTGATATGTTCTTGATTAATAAATGTGTCAAAAGTTAAGGAGAAAAGGCAAGAGAATGGGGTTGAGAGGAAAAGATAGATCATTAATGATTGAATGGCGGAGCAGACTTGACAGGCCGAATGGCCTCTGCTCCTATGTCTTATGAACGTACAAAGTGCTGGAATAACTCCGCAGGTCAGGCACTATCTCTGGAGCACGTGGATAGGTGACGTTTTGGGTTACCTCGGTGATCGTCACCTATCCATGTTCGCCAAAAGATGCCGCCTGGCCCGCTGATGTTACTCCAACAATCTGCGTCCTTTTGTGAGAACCAGTGTCTGCAGTTCCCGTTGCCACGTGAAGGGTTATGACACTCAGGATTATAATTTAAATGCCAGTGTGCCAACAGCTGAAAGAAAAAATCCCAACCAGTATTTCATGAGAGCTTGACACACCAGCCCCTCCCAAACACTAAAACTGAACAAACGAGTTCTACTAAACACATCTCACTTCAGTGGGCCATGCAGGCAATAAGATTCCACAATGGATTTGAGGATTACACATTTTCTGTTAAATGTACAAACTGTCTCCTCCAACCCACATAAAACCAGCATCAATTTAAAACGCATAAGGTCCTTTGTGGCAGGATTAACATGGGGAGCGCTGCACATCAATGAATATTCAGCTGCCTGGACTGCGACAATTTGTGGGCTGTTTGCACAGTCTAATTCCACACACACACACATAACCCTGTGCTGCACTATGAAACCACAGATGTCCACTTAAAAGAAACCTTCAAAGGTGATAAATGGTTTTGCCAAGAACTGTATTACATTCAGCAGATGCAGACGGAATCCAGCTTTCAGCGAGGCAATAAATGGAAACATACCGCAGCTGAATGAGAGACACCGCTGATCAAATATTTATCGAGGTGGAAGAGCAGTTTCACACACTGATGCACTCTGCAGGTCAGAGTCTGCGACCTGCAACACATTACATCATCTGACCTGCTTTATCTCAACGCAATCAATTCCCTGCAACAGTGCGTAGAACAGTAAGCACAGGAGCAGCCTTTCAGCCCAGGCCTGTGCCGACCATGAAGCCAATCTAACTGATGCCATCTGCCTGCATATAGACTGTTTCCCCCTATTCCCTGCCTGTTTATGTACAGTCTAAATGCCACTACTGTATCTGCTTCTACCTGCTCGCCTGGCAATATGCTCCAGGCACTTACCACCCACTGTGTAAAATAACATGCCTTGTACACTTCCTTTAGTTCCCCCCACCCCCCCTCCTTCTCCATCTTATATCAGGCTGCTCAAATCCAATCAGATTTTAATACCAATTTGCATCAGTCTTATTGTTCCCATTTTTCTGAAAGCATCGACCGACTGGGTATAGTTTCACAGACACTGGCAAATGAGCAGCTCCCCACTGAGGGGGGACATTCACATTCCTCTGGGCTTCTCATTTCATTCCTCTTCTCTCATATGACACTCTTTTATCTCCCTTTCATCTCTATCTACCATCTGTCAACAACCCCCCCCTCCCCGCCCCCCCACTTATATCCATCTTTCACTCGAAGGCTTTGTTCCGCCCCCACCACCTCTCCACCCCCTACTACAATCAGTCTGAAGACGGGTGCAGACCGGAAACGCCACCTATCCATGTTCTCCAGACGCTGCCTGACCCGTTGAGTTACTCCAGCACTTTGTGTTTAAGAAGGAACTGCAGATGCTGGAAAAATCGAATGTAGACAAAAATGCTGGAGAAACTCAGTGGGTGAGGCAGCATCTATGGAGCGAAGGAATAGGTGACGTTTCGGGTTGAGACACTTGAGGAAGGGTCTCGACCCAAAACGTCACCTATTCCTTCTTCGCTCCATAGATGCAGCCTCACCTGCTGAGTTTCTCCAGCATTTTGACTACCAGCACTTTGTGTGTTTTGTTTTATAAACCATTCTCGAGTTGGCATAGACAATGACTACCACTACCAGCAAGTTATTCTACAACTGAGACCACAGCCAAACTCAATTCTAATGATGTCCAACTGATCAACCCACACACACATGCTCTTTCCAACAGACAGAACAGAAACGCTGGATATCCTTTCCTATTTCTTGGCCTAGGGGCGCAGAGATCTGCAATGCTGAATCGTAAACAAATCAAAAAATTAAAACTGCAGCAGAATATTTTAAAGAGTCAGACTCGGGTTTTCTCTGCTGGTGATTAGTCATTACCTGTCTTCCTTTGACGATCACCTTTGAAACCGGCACTTTCACCTCCAGGTCTGAGTAATCCTGGGACCAGGTGTAGTTGTCTCTCACGGCCCCATTATAGCTGTCAAATGTCTCTTCACATTGCCTGTAAACAAAGCAACATATAAATCATCACATGTAATATACCCCTAATGAGAAACATAGAAAATAGGTACAGGAGTAGGCCATTCGGTCCTTCAAGCCATTCAATATGATCATGGCTGATCATCCAGAACCAGTACCCTGTTCCTGCTTTCTCCCCATATCACTTGATTCCGTTAGCCCTAAGAGCTATATCCAACACTCTCTTGAATACATCCAGTGTATTGGCCTCCACTGCCTTCTGTGGCAGAGAATTCCACGGACTCACAACTCTCTGGGTGAAAAGGTTTCCTTCCACATCTCAGAGACGTGCAGGTTTGTAGGCTAATTGACCTCTGTAAATTGCCACTATTGTGTAGGGAGTGGATGAGAAAGTGGGATAACATAGAACTAGTGTGAATGGGTGATCGATGGTCGGCGTGGACTCGATGGGCTGAAGGGCCCGTTTCCTTGCTGCATTTCTAAACTAAATTTCCATGTGCCTTCTCTTCCCTGTACCCTGACCTCCCAGCTGCAACAATCGGGGGCTGGGTTGAGCCGAGCAGAGTTGATAGCATTGAGCAAACTCATTCACTGTATCAGAGGGGTCGGCTGGCACCCGCTCTTCCCGCACCTGCGTGCTCTCCCATCACTGCTGTGTCTGTGATCCTCTCTCACACACTGCTGCCGTTCATGTCTGACTTACGAGAATGTCAGTTACCAACAGTGCTCAGGAAGGGACTGCCTGCACTAATCTACTGCACAAAACCCAGTAATGCCACCCAAGAAAAAGCACATAAACTTTCCTTCGAGCCAATCATCAGTTCTTTACAAAGTGTTTAAGAAGGAACTGCAGATGCTGGAAAATCGAAGGTACACAAAAAAGCTGGAGAAACTCAGCGGGTGCAGCAGCATTTATGGAGCGAAGGAAATAGGCACCGTTTCCCGATCAGTCTGAAGAAGGGTTTCGGCCCGAAACATTGCCTATTTCCTTCGCTCCATAGATGCTGCTGCACCCGCTGAGTTTCTCCTGCTTTTTTGTGTACCATCAGTTCTTTACATCTTGCCGAAGTGATTCAGCATGGTGGGGTGGGAGATTGCAACCTTCACGTGGTCCGCCGTGTTTCGACGAATGCAATCAACCCGGCGTGCACAATCAAATAAGATCAAATAGAACAAGTTGTCCTAGAACTTTAGGCTGTGCACACCATACGCAAGAAGAAGAAGAAGATTCAGAATGGTATGTAGGTCAATCTGCCTCTGCCGATGGGCTCTAGTGAGTATGAGAGTGGATGGGAAAGAGGAATAACAGGTACCTAACGCCTAGTTTGGAATGGTCGCGCTGAATGGAGTAACAGTAGGACAACGGATATTTCAACCGTTGCATGGAAAACCTATGCGGCAGATATAATATTCGGTGCTGTTACGCATATGACTGGATCTATGATAATTTTACACGATCCTCTACAAAAAGGGCACACTAATTTAAGTTTTGTTTTACCAGAAATTTAAGACACTCAAGAAATATTACCTTACAGTCCGCGAATTATACAAATTACTGTTGACTTTTAAAGAGATTACGTGACTGTTTTGTCTGCTCCAATGATGTGTTTTGATAACTTTAACTGCCAATAGTCACATATCCAACCTACTATAAATCAATGCAACCACTAACTTAAACATGACAGAAATACTCCATTGAATTAGAGCTAAATGGAGGCTTTGAAAACGTTGGCCAAGTATTACAAGTGAATAGTTTCCTAATTTCCGCTGCTTCTTTCCATGCCTATTGTCCCTCTGTGTATTCTCCATTGACAAGATATAGTTCACACAGCCCCTCCAGCTGCTCAACAAGAATAAGAAGGCGTGTTGCCCTGAAACCTGCTTCTTAATAACACTGGAAACGCCCAGTAGGAACAAGAGGGCAAAATAGGCACGGATTCATCTTTTTCGAGAACAGTTTGCACTGCCACAAAAAACAGAACGCTGAAAAAATAGCCTCTGTTCAGACAAAAGGCGAGTGTTAAACTTGATCAGGGCTGGGAGAGGGTGGGAAAGATGGCCAATGTGAAGTAGCACCTAGGAGGGTGGAACACAGGTTGCTGGATGATAGCTAGAATCAGATGGGGGAGAAATAGATGGATGGGGCCAGGTTTCGTTTTTTAGCTTTGTTTAGTTTAGAGATACAGAACGGAAACAGACCCTTTAGCCCACCAAGTCCTTGCCGACCAGTGGTCTCCGTTATACTAGCACATACCAGGAACAATTTACAATTATACCAAGCCAAAAATAATTGCTGGAGTAACTCAGCAGGTCAGGCAACATATTATTTTGTTTAGAGATACTGGGCAGAAACAGGCCCTTCGGCCCACCGGGTCCGCACCAACCAGTGGTCCCTGAACGTTAACACTATCCTACACACACTAGGGACATTTTTTTAAACATTTACACCAAGTTATTAACCTACAAACCTATACGCCTTTGGAGTGTGGGAGGAAACCAGAGATCCCGGAGAAAACCTACGCAGGCCATGAGGACATACAAACTCCATACAGACAAGCACCCATAGTCAGGATCGAACCCTGGTCTCTGGTGCTACAAGGCAGCAACTCTACCGCTGCGCCACCGTGCTGCCCTGGGGGTAATGAGGAAGGGGAGAGGAGGACGGGTGAAGGTGTAGGAGTAGTACATCTCCAATGAGTTCCTTCAGAAAACAATAATAATGTTTGTCCACCACAGCCACATGGAAAATGCTGGACAGTCAAGCACCTGTTCATGTTAACTTTAAATTAAAACAACTTGAAGACAATTACATTGCAAGTACATTTTTACATGGAGTTGGACAATATTTGTGTAGATGCATAAAAATGCTGGAGAAACTCAGCGGGTGCAGCAGCATCTATGGGGCGAAGGAGATAGGCAACGTTTTGGGCCGAAACCCTTCTTCAGACTGTATTGTGTAGAGTTGTTTGTGTAGAGATTTGCTCTTTGTACCTTTTCATACCTCGAGTTTCCCATTCACCTGACTCTCGGTCTGAAGAAGGGTCTCGACCCGAAACGTTACCTATTCCTTTTCTCCAGAGATGCTGCCTGGTCCGCTGAGTCACTCCAGTATTTTGTGTCTATCCTTGATGTAAACCAGCATCTGCAGTTCCTCCCCACACAAGTGATACTTGGATCCAGGCAAGGGGGATTTGATTGGCAGATGGGTGGAGTAAGTGACGAAGGCTAGAAATGAATAGGAAAGGATGGGGTTTCAGATGGGGAGAGTAGAGGAGTGAAATGTAAAGGTAGAGGGAGAGATTTAGATGGATGGGTATGGGAGGCAGGGGAAGATAGTGGAATAAATGGGTACGCTCTGGGTTGGTGTGTGGGGTGGGGGGCTCAGGAAAGAGAGGAGTAGTTGGGTATTACTTAAAATTGGAGAATTCAACATTCATACTGTTGGGTTGTAAGCAGTGGGTCAATTCAAGAAGGTTGCCCCATAATATGGTGGGGGGGGGGGGGGGGGGGGGGGGGGGGGGGAGACAAAGGATAATGGGGCTGTTGGGAGAGAAGGGGGAGCCGGCGTTCTTTGTAACTTTGTCAGCGCCGTAGGTGGCTGCTGTTTGTATACATTGTGTATGCAAGCAAAGAATTTCTCTGTCAAGTCACATGACTATAAACAATAGGTGCAGGAGTAGGCCATTCGGCCCTTCGAGCCAGCACCACCATTTAATGTGATCATGGTTGATCATCCACAATCAGTACCCCGTTCCTGCCTTCTCCCCATATCCCTTAACTCCACCATCCCTAAGAGCTCTATCTTGAAAGCATCCAGAGAACCAGCCTCCACCGCCCTCTGAGGAAGAGAATTCCACAGACTTACAACTCTCTGTGTGAAAACATTTTTCCTCATCTCCGTTCTGTGACAATGAAGTATTCCTATTGCTATTCCTACAATCAGAGTAGAGAACAAGGCTCTTCAGTCTGATCACACATCTCTTGAATGGAGTCTGACCACACGTCTTTTCAGTATAGCAGTAGATAGGTTCTTCTGCAGTTGTATAGGGCTCTGGTGAGACCGCATCTGGAGTATTGGGTCCCGTTTTGGTCTCCTAATTTGAGGAAGGACATCCTTGTGATTGAGGCAGTACAGCGTAGGTTTTCGAGATTGATCCCTGGGATGGCAGGACTGTCATATGAGGAAAGATTGAAAAGAGTAGGCTTGTATTCACCATTTAGAAGGATGAGGGGGTTCTTATAGAAACATATAAAATTATAAAAGGACTGGACAAGCCAGATGCCGGAAAAATGTTCCCAATGTTGGGCGAGTCCAGAACCAGGGGCCACAGTCTTAGAATAAAGGGGAAGCCATTTAAGACTGAGGTGAGAAAAAACGTTTTCACCCAGAGAGTTGTAAATTTGTGGAATTCCCTGCCACAGAGGGCAGTGGAGGCCAAGTCACTGGATGGATTTAAGAGAGAGTTAGATAGAGCTCTAGGGGCTAGTGGAATCAAGGGATATGGGGAGAAGGCAGGCACGGGTTATTGATTGGGGACGATCAGCCATGATCACAATGAATGGCGGTGCTGGCTCGAAGGGCCAAATGGCCTCCTCCTGCACCTATTTTCTATGTTTCTATGAAATGCTGTTACATTGTGCATTTCCAGTTCAGACAGCAGCTCAGCGCTCTGCATCAGAAGTGAGGCACAAAGATTCTCCGGAGACCACCCTACAAATCTGCATGAGCAGCAGCTTGAACGTTTTGAGGTTCTACAGAACCCATGCAGGCAGGGGAGATTAGTTTAACGTGGCATCATATTCAGCACTGATATTGTGCGCCGAAGGGCCAGTTTCTGCACTCTACTGTTCTGTGTTCAAAAGAGTAGCACGGATAGATTCTGGTGTCTTCACCACAGAAAGCAAGAGGAGCGCCATGTATCAACCCAGTGAAAAAACAAATCTAACCACTTCACAGAGAACAATAGCTTTCCAAATGTAAAAGAACTGTGATTATCCTGGAGCAAATAATGTCATTATATTAATATTAATATTCCGTGATACAGCATGGAAACAAGCCCTTCAGCCCACCGAGTCCACGCCGACCATCCATCACCCATTCACACTATTTCTAGGTTATCCCACTTTCCCATCCACTCCCTACATATTAGAGGCAATTTACAGAGGCTAAATAACCTCGTATGTTTGGGATGTGGGAGGAAACGTGTGAATGCTACACAAGACCAGGTGTCTCTAGTGCTGTGAGGCAGCCACTCTACGGGCTAGGCCACTGCACCGTCCACAATCACTCCACACAGAAAGAAATACAGGGGGGGGGCTATTCTGACTATCATCTCTCTGCAGCGCTAAGCTTTCCATTTCATTCAACTATCATGGCCTTACTTTTAACCTGCCAATTTTTCAATTTTATACAGTGGGCCCTTTGACAGTTATGACTGAATCGGCTTCCATCAGTCTTTCAGGTCAATGCATTTGGATCTCAGCTATGTACATTAAAAAAAATCACCTAATCACACCTTCTCCTAATTATTTTAAGTAAATGCCCTCTGTACATCAACACTGCCAGCAGTATATTCCCCTATTTTCTCAATCAAAACCATAGCTTCAATAGAATCCTTAACCATGTTTTGTTTAGTTTAGAGATACAGCGAGATTACAGAAATCACAGTTCTTTTACATTTGGAAAGCTATTGTTCTCAGATTTAAGAATAAGGAATAAACCATTAGGAACGGAGATGAGGAAACACTTTTTCTCACATGGAGTTGTGAGTCTGTGGAATTCTCTGCCTCAGAAGGCAGTGGAGGAGGGTTCTCTGGATGCTTTCAAGAGAGAGCTAGATAGGGCTCTTAAAAATAGCAGAGTCAGGGGATTTGGGGAAAAGGCAGGAACCGGGTATTCATTGGGGATGATCAGCCATGATCACATTGAATGGCGGTGCTGGCTCAAAGGGCCGAATGGCCTACTCCTGCACCTATTGTCTATTGTAAGTGTGACTCCCAGAATCAGTCACAATACTCGAGCTGAAGCTTCAGCTGGTATTTATTAAGAATGAGCTTACTTTTATGAACTTTAAAAAATAAAACCTCATCAAGTAGATTGAAATGTATATGTATGTGAATCTTCAGGCCTCTTTGATTCTTCCCCACCTTTAGTTTTATTAAGTTTGCATCACCAATCATGGTCTTTTCCCCCCAAAATGCAGCCATTGGATATTTTTAAAACCTCGGTTCCATCTCAGTCGGTGTCATTCTAACTACAAGACTAAAGTTCAGTCGGGCAAATGTTAACGAGGGAGCAATAAGATGGAGAGAAACAAAAACCCTGCGTGTGCACAGGTTTGCAACTGCAATGCAGCAGATTATCTGCATTGGTTAGTAGAGTGATATGGAACCCAAACACGGACCGAGGGAAACTGAGACACCAACCTATCTTGGGCTTTCATGAAAGGGATGCAGCAGCCACCAGTCTCCTCAGAACTACCATTGAGCCTTGCTCCTTATTTTGTGTAAGAATGTCAGTAAGCACACACGTACTTGGATGTCTCGACGTGCTTCTGTTTTGTATCTGGTGCAGCTGTAGCGCCCTCTGATGGTACAGAAGCAGCATCAACGTTGGCCGGCTGCTCTGCTTCTGCTGGGTCCGTTTTCTCAGCGCTCTGATCAGCCGCTTCCACTGCTGCTGCATTAGGTTGCTCCTCGGGTAGTGAATCCACCTCCACCTCCTGACTAGGAGATGGGACACACAACCTCTCTTCCTCCATTTTCTTCTTCTTGAGCTTTTCCTCAATATCTTTCACCCGTCTCTCATTGTCTTGAATAGAGAAATGTTCAAACTTCTTAAAAGCCTTGAAAACAAAACAAAGATGTGACAACATCAGACATGGGTCTGAAGAAGGGCCTCGACACCCAAGCCCATTCCTTTACCCCAGAGATGATGTCTGACCCACTGCGTTACTCCAGTTTCTTGTGTCTATCTTCAGTTTCAATCGGTATCTGCAGTTCCTTCCAACAGAGATGTGACAACGTTAGTTGCATTAGGTTGACTTAATTTCAAAAATATGTTTTTGTTAGGCAAGTGATGAGAAGGAATGCTGGGCAAACAGGGGAAAAGGAAGACGAACGAGGGACACATACGTGATCACAATGAACCCCAGTATAGGTTGGATGGGCTGAACGGCCGCCTGTCCTTTCTTAAAACACCAGGCAACTATTTATTCACTGTACTCGTGCAGGTGATAATAACTTGAACTTGAATTAACTTTTGGGCCCCATATCTGTGGAAGGAGGTGCTGACGCTGGAGAGGGTCCAGAGGAGGTTTACCAGAATGATCCCAGGAATGAGTAGGTTAACCTATGATGAGTTTATGATGGTACTGGGCCTGTACTCACTGGCGTTTAGAAGGATGAGGGGGAGGGCCTCTTTGAAACTTACCGAATAGAGTGGATGTGGATGTGGAGGATGTTCCCACTGGTGGGGGAGTCTAGGACCAGAGGTCATAGCCTCCTAATAAAAGGATGTTGCTTTAGGAAGGAGATGAGGAGACATTTCTTTAGGCAGAGGGTTGTGAATCTGTGGAATCCATTGCCACAGAAGGCTGTGGAGGCCAAGTCAATGGGTGTTTTTAAGGCAGAGATAGATAGATTCTTGATTAGCACAGGTGTCAGAGGTTACAGGGAGAACGCAGGCGAAAGTGATTGAGGGGGAGAGTTCGATCAGCCATGATTGAATGGTGGAGTAGACTTGATGGGCCGAATAGCCTAATTCTGCTCTTATAAATAAAATGATCTTATGAATAGAAATTGCTCTTTGTTACATGGGTGCTATCTTGCTAATTAGTAAGCAAGATCACTGCTCTTTGCACCTTTTTGGATAAGTTACTAAAATTTATAGCACGATACAGAATGAGCTGAGGAATCCTATATATCCGGGCGCTCTCATCCTTACAATTAAACTGCTTATACGTGGAACTCTTGACACAGTAAAATGCCTTGAGGTGTTTCATTGGAGCAATTGTCAAACACAGTTTGACACCAAACCAGGTAAGAGATACAAGTATAGGTGATCAAAGGCATGGCACAACAAAATAAAGAGATTAGGAATGGAACAGAGAGCGTGTCAGAAGGAATTTCAGATGCTGGTTTAAACCAAAGATAGACACAAAAAGCTGGAGTTACTCAAGGGGTCAGTCAGCATCTCTGGGAAAAAGGAATAGGTGACTTTTGGGAAAAGGCCCTTCTTCAGACGGAAGCTTAGGTGGTCTCGTGGAGGCAGTGAGAGTCAGTAGTGGCAGCGGTTTTGGCAGTACAGGCCTGGGATCGGCCGGGAAGGCGATGAGCCTCACTCTGAAGAAGGGTCTTGACCCGAAACGTCACCCATTCCTTCTCACTAGAGAAGCTGCCTGTCCCGCTGAGTTACTCCAGCATTTTGTGTTGATTATAGAAAGCTGGTGAATCACAGCAGGTCAAAATTAAAGGCATACAGAGATAGCAGGAGGTTGTAGGGCTGGAGAAGATTACAGAGGTGGGCAGGGTGATGTCATATCGGGATTTTAAAACAAGAATGGGAACTTTGAAGCTGCAGCATTGTCAGATCAGGAATCACTGTGGAATTCCATGGGGAATGAATGCTGAGGAAACTGAAATCACCAATTTAGAGCTAAAAGTGTATAGTCCTCAAGGGTTTTGGCTTATGTCACTACCAGAAGTGCAAATTAATTATCCCAGGATAGTTCTACCCACTATTTCACTAGTTGTCTGAACCAGCTGTATACATATTTTTGGTTAAGTAAGAAAATATATTCTAACATTTAGTTAAATTGTGCAAGTTACCCTCTCAACGATTGCTTTGCCACTGATGCCATGTCTCTGCGTTGCTCTTGTTTGAGGCTGCTTGTGGGGCCAACAGCAGCGTAAATGCTGCATAGTCTGCCCCTCAATTGCATTCAATTTAATAACTTACAACCGAGTTAAACTGGCAATTACTATCTCAACTGAAATTTACTGATTATATCGAGGTTGGACAGAAACTATTATCTGGAAGGGTTTGAATTAAATCAGAATGCCACGCTGAAACGTAGCACACAATACATAAAATACAATCAGACCAAATTAAGGGGGGGGGACAGGGAGGGGGGGGAGAAGAGAGGGGGGGGTGAGAAAGGAGGGGGGGAGAAGGGAGGAGAAGGGAGGGAGGGGGGGAAAGGAGGGGAGGGAGAAGGGAGGGGAGAAGGAGGTGAGGAAGGGGGGAGAAGGGAAGGGGGAGGAGAAGGAGGGGGGGAGAAGGGTGAGGGGTGGGAGAAGGGAGGGGGGAGAAGGGAGGGGGGGCGACATCTCTTCAAGGAGGGGGGGCGGAGAAGGGAGGGCTGGGGGAGCTAAGGGAGGGGGGAGAGGGGAGGGGGGGGAGAGAGGGAGGGGGGGGGGGAGAAGGGAGGGGGCGGGAGAAGGGAGGGGGGGAGAAAGGGAGGGGGGAGAAGGGAGGGGGGGGAGAAGGGAGGGAGCGGGGGGGAGAAGGGAGGGGGGGGAGAAGGGAGGGGGAGGGGAGGGGGGGGGAGGGAGGGGGAGGGAGGGGGGAGAAGGGAGGGGGGGAAAGAGAAGGGAGGGGGGGAGAAGGGGGGGGGGAGGGGGGGGAGAAGGGAGGGGGGGGAGAAGGGGAAGGGGGGGGGTGGGGGAGAAGGAGCGGAGGGGGGGAGAAGGGAGGGGGGGAGAGGGGGGGAGGGAGAAGGGAGGGGGGGGGGAGAAGAAGGAGGGGGGAGAAGGGGGGGGGGGAGAAGGGAGGGGGGGAGAAGGGAGGGGGGGGGGGGGGAGGGGGGGAGGAAGGGGGGGGGGAAGGGAGGGGGGGGAGAAGGGAGGGGGGGGAGAAGGGAGGGGGGGGAGAAGGGAGGGGGGGAGAAGGGGGGGGGGAGAAGGGGGGGGGAGGGAGAAGAGGAGGGGGGGGAAGGGAGGGGGGGGGGGAGAAGGGAGGGGGGGAGAAGGGAGAGGGGGAGAAGGGAAGGAGGGGGAGAGGAAGGAGACCAGGGGGGGGGGAGAAGGAGGGGGGAGAAGGGAGGGGGGGAGGGAGAAGGGAGGGGGGAAGGGAGGGGGGAGAGGAGGGGGGGGGGAGGGGAGAAGCAAGAGGGGAGGGGAGAAGGGAGGGGGGAGAAAGGGAGGGAGAAGGGAGGGGAAGGGGGGGAAGGGAGGGAGGGGGGAAGGAGGGGGGAGAAGGGAGGAGGGGGAGAGGGAGGGGGGGGGAGGAGGAGAAGGGAGGGGGGGAGAAGGGACAGGGGGGGGGAGGAAGGAGAGGGGGGGAGAAGGGAGAGGGGAAGAAGGGGGGAGGAGGGGAGAGAAGGGAGAGGGGGAAGGGAGGGACGGGAGGGGGAGAGGGAAGGAGGGGAGGGAGGAAGGGGAGAAGAGGGGGGGGAGAAGGGAGGGGGGAGAGAGAAGGAGAGGAGAAGGGACGGACGAAGGGGGGAGGGGAGAAGGGGGGAGAAGGGGAGGGAGAGGAAGGGGGGAGAAGGAGGGGGGGAGAAGGGAGGGGGGGGAGAAGGGAGGGGGGGAGAAGGGAGGGGGGGAGAAGGGAGGGGGGGGAGAAGGGAGGGGGGGAGAAGGGAGGGGGGGGGAGAAGGGAGGGGGGGGAGGGGAGAGGGAGGGGGGAGAGGGAGGGGGGGAGAGGGGGGAGAAGGGAGGGGGGAGAAGGGAGGGGGGGGGAGGGGGGGGGGGAGGAGGGGGGGGGGGGGAAGGGAGGGGGGGGGGGGGAGAAGGGGGGGAGGGGGGGAGAAGGGAGGGGGGGGAAGGGAGGGGGGAGGGAGGGGGGAGAAGGGAGGGGGGGGAGAAGGGAGGGGGGAGGGGGGGGAGGAGAAGGGAGGGGGGAGAAGGGAGGGGGGGAGAAGGGAGGGGGGGAGAAGGGAGGGGGGAGGAAGGGAGGGGGGAAGGGAGGGAAGGGGGGGGGAGAAGGGAAGGGGGGGAGAAGGGGAGGGGGGGAGAAGGGAAGGGGGGGGGGGAAGGGAAGGGGGGGAGAAGGAGGGGGAGAAGGGGGGGGGAGAAGGGAGGGGGGGGGGAGAAGGGAGGGGGGGAGAAGGGAGGGGGGGAGAAGGGAGGGGGGAGAGAAGGGAGGGGAGAACGAGGAGAGAAGGAGGGGGCGGAGAAGGGAGGGGGGGAGAGAGGGAGGGGTGGAGAAGGGAGGGGGGAGAAGGGAGGGGGGAGAAGGGAGGGGGGGGGACAGGATGGGGGGAGAAGGGGGGGGAGAAGGGAGGGGGAGAGAAGGGAGGGGTGCGAGAAGGGAAGGGGGGTGGAGAAGGGAGGGGGGAGAGAAGGGGGTGGGTAGAAGGAGGGGGAAGAGAAGGGAGGGGGAAGAGAAGGGAGGGGGGAAGAGAAGGGAGGGGGGAAGAGAAGGGAGGGGGGGAGAAGGGAGTGGGGGAGAAGGGAGTGGGGGAGAAGGGAGTGGGGGAGAAGGGAGGGGGAGAGAGAAGGGAGGTGGGGGGAGAGAGAAGGGAGGTGGGGGGAGAGAGAAGGGAGGGGGGGGGGAGACATCGACCATTGGGGACTGTAGTGAATACTTTTGTAACTTTATCGGTGCCCTTTACAATACTAAGCTCCAAGGCTGGGCCTCTCTCCTCCAAACATCACTAAACTCCAAGGCTGGGCCTCTACGCCTCCTTTTGATGGAGAAAAAGTTCCGTAAGCAAAATTGCCAATTATACAAAGACTGTTGTCAATGTGAGCAGTGTAGATGGAAGTATTAATTTATAAAGCAATATTAATACACTGAATGAACTGGGCAAATATTATGCAAGGTCGATGTAAACATGTGCACAAGATCATCCAGCTGGGATTTATCGTAACAGCAAAAGTCTCGAAGCAGCAGAGGTACAAAACGTGACCGGACAAACGTGGGCAGGTGGGACTAGTGCATATGGGACATCTTGTTTGGCATTAGCAGGTTGGCCCACATCCCTCCAAACTCTTCCTATCCATGTACCTGTCCAAATGCTTTGTAAATGTTGTTATTGCACTTGCCTCAACTACCTCCTCTGGTCCCATATAACCAGAACCTTCTGTTGAAAAAAAGGTGCCTCTCAGGCTTCTATTAAACCTTTCCCCTCTCACCTTAAGTAGCGATAGAGCTACTGCCTTACAGTGCCAAAGACCAGGGTTCGATCCTGACTACAGGTGCTTGTCTGTACGGAGTTTGTGCGTTCTCCCCGTGACCTGCGTGCGATTTCTCCGAGATCTTCGGTTTCCTCCCACACTCCAAAGTCGTACAGATTTGTAGGTCAATTGGCTTGGTGTAAATGTAAATTGTCCCTAGTGTGTGTAGGATCGTGTTTGCGTGTGGGGATCGCCGGTCGGTGCAGACTTGGTGGGCTGACAGGCACTGTATCTCCAAACTAAACTAAACTTAATCCTATGTCGAAGGTAGACACAAAATGCTGGAGTAATTCAGCGGGACAGGCAGCATTTCTGGAGAGAAGGGATAGGTGAAGTTTCGGGTCGAGACCCTTCTTCAGACTTTGAAGAGGTTCTCCTCCTCTCTTCGACGAGAGTTCAGCAACATCCTCTCTCACTGAAACCTTTGATTTAAACTCTCCTTCCACACTCCAAAGATGTTTGTAGGTTAACTGGCTTGGTATAATTGTAAATTGTCCCTGGTGTGCATAGGATAGTGTGGGGCTGTCCCACTGTAGGAGCTAATTCAAGAGTTCTCCCGAGTTTCCCGATTCGAACTCGGAGAATTACGGTAATAGCCGCTCGTAGGTACTCGCGGCTCTCGTGGACATTTTTCAACATGTTGAAAAATCTTCACGAGTCTTCACGAGCTTACCACGTTTTCCGAGTAGCCTGCCGTTAGCGTAACAAGCCGCAAAGAGACGTCCCGAGCTCCGACGTACCCACTACGTACATTCTACGTGCTTACCACGAGTTAGATTTTTTTTTAAACTCGGGAGAGCTCTTGAATTAGCTCGTACAGTGGGACAGGCCTGTGCGGGGATCGCTGGTCGGCACGGACCTGGTGTGCCGAAGGGCCTATTGCCGCATTGTATCTCCAAACTAAACTAAAAACTAATCTAATCAGAACCTAGTTAACCACAGATGAACCATATGGAAGGTTTAGGAATATAAAGCAAGCAGGAAAAAACTCAAGCAGGGGTCAATGAAATGTCATTGGATCAAAGAGAGTCCCAAGGCTTTGTATAGGTACATTAAGTACAAGTGGATAACTAGAGAGGATAGGACCACTTGAGGTTAAAGGAGGAAATATATGCTCGCTGTCAGAAGATGTAGATGAGGTACTACATCTGTATGCACCAAGGAGAAAGACATGGAAGTGTAAGATCAGTGTTGGGTGTACTAATGTGTTAGAGCAATTTGGGATCAAGGAGATAGTGTTGCTCCCTTGTCCCCTTCCTTCCCAACCCCATCCACCCATCCCACTCCCTGTCCCAACTCTGCCGCCCGCACCTCAATTTCCCACCTGTTGCTCAGCCCCCTTCCCTTGCTCCCCATCCATCCCAGCCCCCACATCACGCCCCTTGCCCCTCGCCTAACCAACGACATCCACTCCTACCCCTCGCTTTCCCAATTCCCCATCCCAACTCTGTTGCTGGTAGACAAAAATGCTGGAGAAACTCAGCGGGTGCAGCAGCATCCTGAAACGTTGCCTATTTCCTTCGCTCCATAGATGCTGCTGCACCCGCTGAGTTTCTCCAGCATTTTTGTGTACCTTCGATTTTCCAGCATCTGCAGTTCCTTCTTAAACACCAACTCTGTTGCTCCCGCCCCCCCCCCCCTCTCCTCACTCACAAAGTCCTCCCCATCCCACATTCTCACCCCAATCACGTCCCATTATTGCCTCCCTTGCTCCCATATGTACCCTCCCTCACCTTGTCCCCCTCTCTAGCTCCCCTTCCCCCTTCCCATGCCTCATCTCCCGCCCCCCCCCTCCCTACTCGTCTTCCTCCACCCTCACTCCTCTCCCCCAGTCCCTCCCTCTGCTCCATGTCCCCCTCACTCTGCCCCCCTCACTGCCCCTCCCCTCCCTCTCCCCCAGTCCCTCCCTCTGCTCCGTCCACTCCCCCCCTCACTGCCCCTCCCTCTGCTCCATGCCCCCCCCCCTCACCCGCAGCGCCAGCCGCTCGGCCACCCCGGGCGGGAATCCCAGCCTGTCCTCCCTCAGCACCATCAGGCGGTAGAAGTCCGTTTTCCTGTACAGGAAGCCGAAGAGAACTTCCAGAAAGTTCTCGACCTTGCCGACGTGCTGCAGGATGCCGAGCATCGCCTGGTCGTACATCTCCGTCATGCCCGGAGCCCCGTCCATCGCTGCCCCTCTACAGTCCGCACCCGGACCCCCGGCCCCAGACACACTTCCGGCCGTGCCTCCCCAACCCGCTCCCCCTGGCGCCGCATCAACGTTCCTACCTCACAGTCATGGACCTGATGGGAACCAAAGATACTAGAGGCTCCTCTAGGATCCTTGATGGGAACAAGAGAGTTTATTGTCATGTGTCCCTGATAGGACAATGACATTCTTGCTTTGCTTCAGCACAACAGAACATAGTAGGCACAATACTGAACAGATCAGCGTGTCCATATCCCATTGCATAAATATATACACACACACAATGAATAATTAAACTGATAAAGTGCAAACAGAGTGAAGAAAGGGAGTAACCCATCATCAGGAGTAACCTTCAGCGGGTCAGGCACAACCTGGCGAGTGATCGGTGGATACAGGTGAGGGTGGTTTGACTAGCAGATGGGTGGAGAGCGTGACAAAGTTGCAGGTGAAAAGGAGACAAAGGGGTGTCAGATAAAGTGAGGATAAAGGAAATAAAGAGATAAAAGAAAATGAATTATAAAGCGGGAGAAAGGGATATATGGATGGAAGGGGAAATTGAGGTGTAAGGAAGAATGGGAGACTTGTAGTGAGTGGTGGGACATGAGAGAGGGGGGGGGGGGAAGGAAAGAGAATGACTCAGGTGCTGGGAAAAATGTGCGGTAACCAAGTTAGGGGGTTGGAATGGTTGGGGATGAGAGGGTGGGGTGGGGTGGAGAGGGGGGGGGGGGGTTAAAACACCTGTCTTCTGTCTGTCTGCTGGATCCCTGGTTGGCAACCACTTTAACTCCCCTTCCCACTCCTGATGTTTCTGTCCCAGCTTCCTCCATTGTGAGACTGCAGCCATACGCAAACTGGAGAAACAGCACCTCATATTCCGCTTGGACAGCTAACAACCAAACGGTATGAACATTGATTTCTCCAATTTCAAGTGAACCACTCCCTCCCCACCTACTAATCATTCTCCATTAGGGTTGCCAACCTTCTCAGTCCCAAATAAGGGACAAAATGTTAAAATAAGGGACAAATTCACAACGGCAATTCGTTGACCGACTCGGCCGTGGCTGGGTGAATGATGAGTTGGGCCGGGTGCTGGGCTGCACACAAAGCCCAGCCGGCGGGCCAGCTGAAGCATTTTGGCCCGGGCAACGTCGCACGCAAAGTCCGGCGCCCCATCCAACTCATGAACCAATGATCGGCCATGAGAAGGAGGGGTGGTGGTGTCGGCGGTAAGCGAAGGTCGGACCGGGCTGCCCACCGACGGGGCCACGGGCGAGGTGCTGCTGCTGCACTCCATGGGCTGCACTACGTCGGGACAGGTGAGGCGGGGTCAGACGTGGCGCTCCGCCCGACAGTCCCCTCGACCTGAGTAGTAGCTGTCAAATATGGTACAAGGGCAGTCCCATATGGGACAAACCAATTTAGCCCAATATACGGGATGTCCCGGCTAATACGGGACAGTTGGCAACCCTATTCTCCGCCCCCAGCCCACACACATTTCCCCCCACAACAACCCCTATCAATCTGGACCGTCTGAAGAAGGGTTTCGGCCCGAAACGTTGCCTATTTCCTTCGCTCCATAGATGCTGCTGCACCCGCTGAGTTTCTCCAGCTTTTTTGTGTACCCCTATCAATCTGTTCCTTTCCCCTCCTCATGTCATAAGAGGAGAATTTGGCCATTCGGTCCATTGAGTTTACTCCACCATTTCAAGCATGGCTGATCTATCTTTCCCTCTTAACCCCATTCTCCTGCCATCTCCCTGTAATGTTTGACATCCTTACTAATCACAAATCTTGTCAATCTCCACTTTATGGGGAGAAAGCTGGAGAATGGGGCTGAGAGGGAAATGTAGATCGACCATGATTAAATGAGTCCACGATGGGCCGAATGGCCTAATTCAGCTCCTACACTTTGTGAACATGAAAAATACCCAATGACTTGGCCTCCACAGCCATCTGTGGCCTTCTCCTTCTGCTCATCTCTCACTATATTTAGCTGTCAGGGCTAACGGAATCAAGGGATATGGGGAGATAGCAGGAATGGGGTACTGATTTTAGATTGAATGGCGGTGCTGGATAGAAGGGCTGAATGGCCTACTCCTGGACCTGTTTTCTATGTTTTCCCCTCCTCCAACATATCGTGTTAAGATTGTGCAGTGTGATGATTCCGTATCCTATTGTCCTCTCTGCTCATGGCCCACAGCTGCCCTCGAGTGGCCAACTGCAATTTCGTTCACAAAACAATCGTCAAGAGTGCAGCCAAACACAATTGGAGGAATGGCACCTCATATTGCACGTGGGCTGCTTACAACCCAGCGGTATGAATATCGATTTCTCTAACTTCAAGGCAAAGGCAAAACAGTTATAATGGGTGACTTCAATCTACATATAGATTGGGTGAATCAAATTGGCAGGGGTGCTGAGGAAGAGGATTTCTTGGAATGTATGCGGGATAGTTATCTAAATCAACATGTAGAGGAACCAACGAGAGAGCAGGCTATTTTAGACTGGGTATTGAGTAATGAGGAAGGGTTAGTTAGCAGTCTTGTTGTACGTGCCCCCTTGGGCAAGATTGACCATAATATGGTTGAGTTCTTCATTAGGATGGAGAGTGACATTGTTAATTCAGAAACAATGGTTCTGAACTTAAAGAAAGGTAACTTTGAGGGTATGAGACGTGAATTGGCCAAGATTGACTGGCAATTAATTCTAAAAGGGTTGACGGTGGACATGCAATGGAAGACATTTAAAGACTGCATGGATGAACTACAAAAATTGTTCATCCCAGTTTGGCAAAAGAATAAATCAGGGAAGGTAGTGCATCCGTGGATAACAAGGGAAATCAGGGATAGTATCAAAGCGAAGGATGATGCGTACAAATTAGCCAGAAAAAGCAGCATACCGGAGGACTGGAAGAAATTCAGAGACCAGCAGAGGAGGACAAAGGGCTTAATTAGGAAAGGAACAATAGATTATGAAAGAAAACTGGCAGGGAACATAAAAACTGACTGCAAAAGTTTTTATAGATATGTGAAAAGAAAGAGATTAGTTAAAACAAATGTAGGTCCCTTGCAGTCAGAAACAGGTGAGTTGATCATGGGGAACAAGGATATGGCGGACCAATTGAATAACTACTTTGGTTCCGTCTTCACTAAGGAAGACATAAATAATCTGCCGGAAATAGCAGGGGACCGTGGGTCAAAGGAGTTGAAGGAATTGAGTGAAATCCAGGTTAGCCGGGAAGTGGTGTTGGGTAAATTGAATGGATTAAAGGCCGATAAATCCCCAGGGCCAGATAGGCTGCATCCCAGAGTACTTAAGGAAGTAGCTCCAGAAATAGTGGATGCATTAGTAATAATCTTTCAAAACTCTTTAGATTCTGGAGTAGTTCCTGAGGATTGGCGGGTAGCAAACGTAACCCCACTTTTTAAGAAGGGAGGGAGAGAGAAAACGGGGAATTACAGACCAGTTAGTCTAACATCGGTAGTGGGGAAACTGCTAGAGTCAGTTATTAAAGATGGGATAGCAGCACATTTGGAAAGTGGTGAAATCATTGGACAAAGTCAGCATGGATTTACAAAAGGTAAATCATGTCTGACGAATCTTATAGAATTCTTCGAGGATGTAACTAGTAGCGTGGATAGGGGAGAACCAGTGGATGTGGTGTATCTGGACTTCCAGAAGGCTTTCGACAAGGTCCCACATAAGAGATTAGTATACAAACTTAAAGCACATGGCATTGGGGGTTCAGTATTGATGTGGATAGAGAACTGGCTGGCAAACAGGAAGCAAAGAGTAGGAGTAAACGGGTTCTTTTCACAATGGCAGGCAGTGACTAGTGGGGTACCGCAAGGCTCAGTGCTGGGACCCCAGCTATTTACAATATATATTAATGATCTGGATGAGGGAATTGAAGGCAATATCTCCAAGTTTGCGGATGACACTAAGCTGGGGGGAAAGGTTAGCTGTGAGGAGGATGCTAGGAGACTGCAAGGTGACTTGGATAGGCTGGGTGAGTGGGCAAATGTTTGGCTGATGCAGTATAATGTGGATAAATGTGAGGTTATCCATTTTGGTGGCAAAAACAGGAAAGCAGACTATTATCTAAATGGTGGCCGATTAGGAAAAGGGGAGATGCAGCGAGACCTGGGTGTCATGGTACACCAGTCATTGAAAGTAGGCATGCAGGTGCAGCAGGCAGTGAAGAAAGCGAATGGTATGTTAGCTTTCATAGCAAAAGGATTTGAGTATAGGAGCAGGGAGGTTCTACTGCAGTTGTACAGGGTCTTGGTGAGACCACACCTGGAGTATTGCGTACAATTTTGGTCTCCAAATCTGAGGAAGGACATTATTGCCATAGAGGGAGTGCAGAGAAGGTTCACCAGACTGATTCCTGGGATGTCAGGACTGTCTTATGAAGAAAGACTGGATAGACTTGGTTTATACTCTCTAGAATTTAGGAGATTGAGAGGGGATCTTATAGAAACGTACAAAATTCTTAAGGGGTTGGACAGGCTAGATGCAGGAAGATTGCTCCCGATGTTGGGGAAGTCCAGGACAAGGGGTCACAGCTTAAGGATAAGGGGGAAATCCTTTAAAACCGAGATGAGAAGAAATTTTTTCACACAGAGAGTGGTGAATCTCTGGAACTCTCTGCCACAGAGGGTAGTCGAGGCCAGTTCATTGGCTATATTTAAGAGGGAGTTAGATGTGGCCCTTGTGGCTAAGGGGATCAGAGGGTATGGAGAGAAGGCAGGTACGGGATACTGAGTTGGATGATCAGCCATGATCATATTGAATGGCGGTGCAGGCTCGAAGGGCCGAATGGCCTACTCCTGCACCTAATTTCTGTTTCTATGTTTCAAGTAACCCCTGAATCCCCTCACTCCCATCCCTCCCCCACCCTCGTCATTGTCTGCAACTCATTTTCACCGACCCACACACAACAATGGCCTGTTTTCTTGATCATCGTAACTTGTTTGCATATTTTACATTCATTTGCTCTATATCACCGTCTATATCTTGTTTCCCTCTCCCCCGACTCTCAGTCTGAAGAAGGGTCTCGACCCGAAATGTCACGTATTCCTTCTGTCCAGCGATGCCGTCTGTCCCGCTGAGTTTACTTTAGTTTAGAGATACAGCGCGGAAACAGGCCCTCCGTTCCACCGAGTCCGCACTGACCAGCGATCCCCGCACATTAACACAATTCTACACACACGAGGGACAATTTACACCTATACCAAGCCTGCACGTCTTGGAGTGTGGGAGGAAAATGAAGATCTCGGAGAAAACCCACGCAGGTCACGGGGAGAACGTACAAACTCCATACAGACAGCACCACTAGTCGGGATCGAACCCGGGTCTCCGGTGCTGCAAGCGCTGTATGGCCACAACTTTACCGCTGCGCCACACCGTGCTGCCCAAGAGTTTCTCCAGCATTTTGTGTCTATCTGAGGAACTGAGCAGGTCAAGCAGCATCTATGGAGGCAAAGTATCCACCATCCTTTTGCTCCACACATGTTCAGCAGTTTGTTTATTAATCCAGATTCCAGCATCTGCAGTTTTGTATCACCGCAAAGAGACATCTTCTTCTTGCACAGCCTAAAGTTGTAGGACAACTTGTTCTATTTGATCTTATTTGATTGTGCACGCCGGGTTGATGGCATTCCTCGAAACAGGGTTGGTTGCAATCTCCCACCCCCACAAAGAGCCATGATTCTACTTAATGTGTCGGAAAGAACTGCAGATGCTGGTTTAAATCGAAGGTAGACACAAAATGTTGGAGTAACTCAGCGGGACAGGCAGCATCTCTGAAGAGAAGGAATGGGTGACGTTTCAGGTCAAGACCCTTCTTCAGACTGGTTCCACTTAATCATGTTGAAAGCACTAACTAAATATTTAATGAGCTCTCTGAACTGCCAACTAAATATTTCAAACTATCTGGATGGTTTTAAAGGAAAACCTTTTTGGGCGACACGGTGCCGCAGAGGTAGAGTTGCTGCCTCACAGCGCCGGAGACCCGTGTTCGATCCTGACTACGGTTGCTGTCTGTATGGAGTTTGTACATTCTCCCCGTGACCTGCGTGGGCTTTCTCCGAGATATTCGGTTTCTTCCCACACTCCAAAGACGTACAGGTTTGTAGGTTAATTGGCTTGGTATGAATGTAAATTTGTCCCTAGTGTGTATAGGATAGTGTTAATGTGCGGGGATCGCTGGTCGGTGCAAACCCAGTGGGCCGAAGGGCCTGTTTCCATGCTGTATCTCTAAAATAAACTAAACTACACCAAAACTATAGGTAGACACAAAATGCTGGAGTAACTCAGTGGGACAGGCAGCATCTCTGGAGAGAAGGAATGGGTGACGTTTCGGGTTGAGACCCTTCTTCAGACCTCTTGACCCGAAACGTCACCCATTTTGTGTCTACCTTTGATTAAAAGCAGCATCTGCAGTTCTTTCTTAAACCAAAAGAATTGCAGATTGTGATCAAGGATGATTTCTCTCCAGTCTATGAGTGAAACAGATGGGTGATTTCTGTCAACTACTGGTTTCACGGCCATGATTCATCTCCTTTCATAATCTCGATGTCCCCAACCACTTTGGAGTAAATTAAGGACCTCTGAAGTGTGGTCAAGCTGGGGAGAAGGCAGGAACGGGGTACTGATTGGGGATGATCAGCCATGATCACATTGAATGGCGATGCTGGCTCGGAGGGCCGAATGGCCTACTCCTGATTATTGTCTATTGTCTATTGCAATGTGGGAAATGCAGCATGCAAAGTATCACAAAATCAATTGAGATAAATGAGTAGATTTTTAAATTTTATTTTATTTTCCCCTTTATGTTAGAAAAGTTTACAAGGCCACTATCTTGGGAAGATCTTTCCTTACCATGGCACCCTGGGATATTTTATGTGTGGGTGAGGAGGACATGATCACAAATTAACAGTAGCTCTGTCAGTGCATTAATCTCACAATGCAAAGGTAGACACAAAATGCTGGGGTAACTCAGCGGGTGAGGCAGCATCTATGGAGAGAAGGAATGGGTGACGTTTCGGGTCTGCCTCACCCGCTGAGTTACCCCAGCATTTTGTGTCTACCTTCGATTTTATCCAGCATCTGGAGTTCTTTCTCAATGCAAACTTGGAGTGTGTGTTCTTTGAGTTGGAGTTGACTCCAGAGATTTGATAGTGAGGGGGATCCCATTCAACAACTGACACACATTCAGACAGAGATGGGTGAATGTCCAGCTTTTACCCAGTTTAAAGTGATGATAACAGTGCAATAAATATGTTTGTCCAAGGCCTTTCATTCAGGTGCTCTGCGTGTTTCTACAGTGTGAACTCAGCTGATCAAGCATTCCTCTCCTGTGGTGGAATGTACTCCAATCCAAAATGTGCAAAGATTTCTTCTTCTGTGGTAGCTGGCAAATATATATTCTGAAATAAAGAAGAAATGTATTCTGAAATATGGAAGAAAAATTCTGTTTAAACAATTAGCATTATTTACAAAAGTCAGAAAAATAGCAAAAAAATATATGAAAGTTCAATATAGAGTGGATGTGGCGAGGATGTTTCCAGTAGTGAGAGAGTCTAGGATCAGAGAGCATAGCCTCAAAATAAAGGACGTAGCTTTAAGGGCCTGTCCCACTTCGCGATTCTGCCAACGGCATTTGAATGTCGTCGCTCGATTTTGAACATTTCAAAATCGAGCGGCGACAAAAAAAATGTTGCGACACTTGAAAAAACACCGCGCGTCATACATCATCACGCCACATCACGCCGCGTAATTTTCAGTGACCTGATACGTCAGTCAATTATGCCGGCAGTCGCCGAAAAAAATCGCCATGTGGGACAGGCCCTTTAGAATGAAGAAGAGGAGGAATTTCTTTAGCCGGAGGGCGGCAAATCTGTGGAATTCATTGCCACAGACGGTTGTGGAGGTCAAGCCATTGGGTATGTTTAAAGCAGAGATTAATAAGTTCTTGTTTAAGGGCATCAAAGTTTATGGGGAGAGAATGGCAGGAGAATGGGGTTGAGAGGGTAAAATAGATCAGACATGATCAAATGACAGAGCAGACTCAATGGGCCGAATGGCCTAATTCTGCTCCTATTTCTTATGAACTGACTTCACTTTTAAGAAAGTTTACTCTTAAAATGTGATGTCACCTCCTGGAATGCCAAAGCCTTTCCACCGTCTGCAAGATTGTAATGTGATGCACACACTCCACTTGTCAAGATGAGTGCAGCTCCGATGATATACAAGAAGCTCGTGAATATGCTAGGACAAAGGAACCCATTCACCATCCCAAAAATTCCCCCCCCCCCCCCCCCACAAGGCGCACTGTCACAAAAATGCCGCACAGCAGCACACCCTCAATGCCAGAGACACAGATTCAATCCAGACCTCAGGTGCTGTCCGCATGGAGTTTGCAAGTTCCATCTGTGATTGCGCAGGGGATTTCCGGCTTCGTACCATATGCCAAAGATGTGTGGGTTTGTTGGTTAATTGGCCGATGTCAAATGGTCCCCAATGTAAAGCGAGTGGATGAGAAAGTGGGATCATTTAGAACTGGTGGGAACTGGTGATCGGGCCGAAACGTTGCCTATTTCCTTCGCTCCATAGATGCTGCTGCACCCGCTGAGTTTCTCCAGCATTTTTGTGTACCTTCGATTTTCCAGCATCTGCAGTTCCTTCTTAAACATTCCATACTCAATACTCTGACTGATGAAAGCCAATATGCCAAAGCCCTTTTTGACCACCTGATGTACCTGTGGTGCCACTTTCAACAAACTATGTACCTGTACTCCGAGATCCCTCTGCTCTACAACACTCCCCAGAGACCTACAGTACCATCCACTGTGTAGGTCTGGCCCATGTTAGTGTTCCCAAGATGCAATACCTCACATTCCATCAAGCATTCCTCAACCCATCTGCCTAACCGATCAAGATCCTGCTGCAATCTTTGACAACCATCTTCACTATCTACAATACCACCCACTTGCATGTCACTAGTGGGAGAGTCGAGGACCAGCGGTCACTGCCTGAGAATAAAAGAATGTACCTTGAGAAAAGAGATGAGGAGACATTTCTTTAGTCAATGGGTAGTGAATCTGGAATTCATTGCACAGGAGGCCAATTAATTGGGTATTTTCAAAGCTGAGACGGACAGGTTCTTGATTAATAAGTATGTCAAAAGTTATGGGGAGAAGGCAGGAAAAAGCGATTGAGAGGGAAAGATAGAACACCCATGATTGAATGTCAGAGTAGACTGGAAGGGCCGAATGGCGTCATACTGCTCCTTTGCCTTACGAACAATGAAGGTACAGCAGTGTGTGACTGAGTGAGGTTGCTGTGTAACTTGGAGCCAAGAGTGTGGATGGCTTGTGTTAGGTGTTCTCCTCCTTCTTGAGGAGAGTGGTATTGAGATTAGGCAATGCAGGGTGAGTAACTGCGGTGCATTTGAGTTTAGTTTAGAGTGGTGGCGTGGAAACAGCCTCATCAGCCCACCGAGTCCATAAGAAGGAACTGCAGATGCTGGAAAATCGAAGGTACACAAAAATGCTGGAGAAACTCAGCGGGTGCAGCAGCATCTATGGAGCGAAGGAAATAGGCAACGTTTCGGCCCGAAACGTTGCCTATTTCCTTCGCTCCATAGATGCTGCTGCACCCGCTGAGTTTCTCCAGTATTTTTGTGTACCTATTGAGTATAGAAGTTGGGAGGTCATCTTGCAGTTGTATGTGACATCGGCGAGGAAATATTTAGAGTATTGTGTTCATTTCTGGGCACCATGTTAAAGGAAAGATATTGTCAAGCTGTAAAGGGTGCAGAGAAGGTAGACACAAAATGCTGGATAACTCAGCGGGTCAGGCAGCATCTCTGGAGAGAAGGGATGGGTGATGTTTCGGGTTGAGACCGTTCATGTTGAGAGGAAGAGAACTTCTTCAAAGTCGACATATCGTGAACAGATTTCGCATTGGAGCGGAAAAAATGTGTTGGAAAGAACTGCAGATGCTGGTTTAAATCGAAGGTAGACCAGGGTGCAGGGAAGATCTACGAGGATGTTGCCAGGACCCGAGGGCCTGATCTATAGGGAGAGGTTGAGCAGACTAGTACTCTATTCCTTGGAGTGCAGGAGGGTGAGGGGTGATCTTATAGAGATGTTCAAAATCATGAGAGAATTAGATCGGGTAGATGCACAGGGTCTCTTGCCCAGAGTAGAGGAATCGAGGATGAGAGGACATAGGTTTAAGGTGAGGGTGAAAAGATTTAATAGGAATCTGAGGAGTAACTTTATCACACAAAGAGTGGTGGGTGTAGAGATCGAGCTGCTGGAGGAGGTAGTTGAGGCAGGTACTATTGCAACATTTAACATTTAGACAGATACATGGATAGGACAGGTTTAGATGGATATGGGCCAAACACAGGCAGGTGGGACTAGTGTAGATTGGACATGTTGGGCGGTGTGGGCATGTTGGGCCGAAGAGCCTGTTTCCACGCTGTATGACTCTAGTGGAAACATCCTTCCCACATCCACTCTATCCAGGCCTTTCACTATTTGGTAAGTTCCAATGAGGTCCTCTCATCCTTCTAAACTCCAGCGATTACAGGCACAATCTTAGCTAAATCTTGGAACTCCCTACACTAACAGTGAGGAAGCCCCTTTACCAGAGCTGCGCACCAACAACTATCAAGGGCTACTGAGGCTGGGAAACTAACATAGTTAGCCAGCTATGTCCAGATCCCAAAAAGTGAGTTAAAACACTGTGCTGACATGTTACCTGACTACAGAACTCAAGTCCTTTTTTACTTGCCTCATTTTGTGGTTTAATTAATGATGAAAAATGCTCCTAGTTTAAACTCAACTAATTCACGTACTAGGACGCAGTAGGTCAGCACCCAAAACCAACTCTCCTCAGTCCCGTTCCCACTCTTAGGTTTAGATTTATTATTGTCACATGTACTGAGGTACAGTGAATAGCTTTGTTGTGCTTGCTGTCCAGTCAGCCCAGATAACTCTACACATAAAGACAAATGAAGCCAAACTCAAGTACAATAGGTGGAGTGGGGTGAGAGATTGCAACCTTCACGTGGTCCGCCGTGTTTCGACGGATGCAATCAACCCGGCCTGCACAATCAAATAAGATCAAATAGACCAAGTTGTCCCACAACTTTAGGCCGTGCACGCCATACGCAAGAAGAAGAATAGGTGGATTGTAGGGAAAGTTACCTTTCTCAGCGTTATAATGCATCAGCTCCAGAGACAAAGTCCAATGTCCGCAATGGGCTAGAGGAGAATCGGACAGTACCCTAGCTTATGGATGGACCATCTAGAAGCCTGATAACAGAGGGGGAAGAAGCTGGTGTGGTATGCGCTTTCAAGCTTCTGCCCAATGGGAGTAGGGAGATAGAATGACTGGGGTGGGAAAGGACTGGAGATAGATGGAGTTAGTAGTTATTCCCCTAAAACCCTGCAATTAATCTCTCCCAAGCTCATCTACACCCATTTGATTCATTTACCTTTTACCTACACGAGCAGAAATTTGATGTGGCCAATTCACCTACTAGCAATAGAAACATGGAAGCAGGGTCGTGACCTGAAACGTCACCTGCCCGGGTTCTCCAGGGATGCTGCCTCACTCGGCGAGTTACTGCAGCATTTTGTGTCTACCCTACTAACAGTCTTTGGGATGTGGTAGGAAATCGGAACAGCCAGGGGTGATGCGTACAAATTAGCCAGAAAAAGCAGCATACCGGAGGACTGGGAGAAATTCAGAGACCAGCAGAGGAGGACAAAGGGCTTAATTAGGAAAGGAAAAATAGATTATGAAAGAAAACTGGCAGGGAACATAAAAACTGACTGCAAAAGTTTTTATAGATATGTGAAAAGAAAGAGATTAGTTAAAACAAATGTAGGTCCCTTGCAGTCAGAAACAGGTGAGTTGATCATGGGGAACAAGGATATGGCGGACCAATTGAATAACTACTTTGGTTCCGTCTTCACTAAGGAAGACATAAATAATCTGCCGGAAATAGCAGGGGACCGCGGGTCAAATAGTTGGAGGAATTGAGTGAAATCCAGGTTAGCCGGGAAGTGGTGTTGGGTAAATTGAATGGATTAAAGGCCGATAAATCCCCAGGGCCAGATAGGCTGCATCCCAGAGTACTTAAGGAAGTAGCTCCAGAAATAGTGGATGCATTAGTAATAATCTTTCAAAACTCTTTAGATTCTGGAGTAGTTCCTGAGGATTGGCGGGTAGCAAACGTAACCCCACTTTTTAAGAAGGGAGGGAGAGAGAAAACGGGGAATTACAGACCAGTTAGTCTAACATCGGTAGTGGGGAAACTACTAGAGTCAGTTATTAAAGATGGGATAGCAGCACATTTGGAAAGTGGTGAAATCATTGGACAAAGTCAGCATGGATTTACAAAAGGTAAATCATGTCTGACGAATCTTATAGAATTTTTCGAGGATGTAACTAGTAGCGTGGATAGGGGATAACCAGTGGATGTGGTGTGTCTGGACTTCCAGAAGGCTTTCGACAAGGTCCCACATAAGAGATTAGTATACAAACTTAAAGCACATGGCATTGGGGGTTCAGTATTGATGTGGATAGAGAACTGGCTGGCAAACAGGAAGCAAAGAGTAGGAGTAAACGGGTCCTTTTCACAATGGCAGGCAGTGACTAGTGGGGTACCGCAAGGCTCAGTGCTGGGACCCCAGCTATTTACAATATATATTAATGATCTGGATGAGGGAATTGAAAGCAATATCTCCAAGTTTGCGGATGACACTAAGCTGGGGGGCAGTGTTAGCTGTGAGGAGGATGCTAGGAGACTGCAAGGTGACTTGGATAGGCTGGGTGAGTGGGCAAATGTTTGGCAGATGCAGTATAATGTGGATAAATGTGAGGTTATCCATTTTGGTGGCAAAAACAGGAAAGCAGACTATTATCTAAATGGTGGCCGACTAGGAAAGGGGGAGATGCAGCGAGACCTGGGTGTCATGGTACACCAGTCATTGAAAGTGGGCATGCAGGTGCAGCAGGCAGTGAAGAAAGCGAATGGTATGTTGGCTTTCACAGCAAAAGGATTTGAGTATAGGAGCAAGGAGGTTCTGCTGCAGTTGTACAGGGTCTTAGTGAGACCACACCTGGAGTATTGCGTACAGTTTTGGTCTCCAAATCTGAGGAAGGACATTATTGCCCTAGAGGGAGTGCAGAGAAGGTTCACCAGACTGATTCCTGGGATGTCAGGACTGTCTTATGAAGAAAGACTGGATAGACTTGGTTTATACTCTCTAGAATTTAGGAGATTGAGAGGGGATCTTATAGAAACTTATAAAATTCTTAAGGGGTTGGACAGGCTAGATGCAGGAAGATTGCTCCCGATGTTGGGGAAGTCCAGGACAAGGGGTCACACCTTAAGGATAAGGGTGAAATCCTTTAAAACTGAGATGAGAAGAACTTTTTTCACACAGAGAGTGGTGAATCTCTGGAACTCTCTGCCACAGAGGGTAGTCGAGGCCAGTTCATTGGCTATATTTAAGAGGGAGTTAGATGTGGCCCTTGTGGCTAAGGGGATCAGAGGGTATGGAGAGAAGGCAGGTACGGGATACTGAGTTGGATGATCAGCCATGATCATATTGAATGGCGGTGCAGGCTCGAAGGGCCGAATGGCCTACTCCTGCACCTAATTTCTATGTTTCTATGTTTCTATGTCATGGGGAGAAGATGCAGACTCAACATGCTGTGAGCACCGGAGGTCAGGATTGAAGCATTCTTGTTGTGGGGCTGTGAGGGAGTGTGACTAACTGCAGCACCACATGTGCCACCCAACAGTAACATGGAAAATGCAGAGGAGCACATTATCTGCCCTCTGGGTGGTGCGATTCACTTCATGTGGTGACACCACATGGCAGCACAAGCTTAACGTTACTTAGGATCACACAGCAGCAAGCAGGCCAGACACTCCATCTTGTCCAAACTGCTACACAGACACAGTCAGTCAGCATCTCAGTCAGATAGTCAGCGTCTCAAACACAGACAGTCAGCATCTCACAGTCAGTCAGCATCTCAGTCAGACAGTCAGCATCTCACAGTCAGACAGCCAGCGCCTCAAACACAGACAATCAGCATCTCACAGTCAGACAGTCAGCATCTCAGACAGTCAGCGTCTCACAGTCAGCGTCTCAGAGTCAGACAGTCAGCATCTCAGACAGACAGTCACCATCTCACAGTCAGTCAGCATTTCAGTCAGACAGTCAGCATCTCACAGTCAGACAGCCAGCGTCTCAAACACAGACAATCAGCATCTCACAGTCAGTCAGCATCTCAGACAGTCAGCGTCTCAGAGTCAGCGTCTCAGAGTCAGTCAGTCAGCATCTCAGTCAGACAGTCAGCATCTCACAGTCAGACAGCCAGCGTCTCAAACACAGACAGTCAGCATCTCAGTCAGTCAGCGTCTCAGGCAGTCAGCATCTCACAGTCAGACAGTTAGCGTCTCAGACAGTCAGCATCTCACAGTCAGACAGTCAGCGTCTCAGACAGTCAGCGTCTCAAACAGTCAGCGTCTCACAGTCAGACAGTTAGCGTCTCAGACAGTCAGCATCTCACAGTCAGACAGTCAGCATCTCAGACAGTCAGCGTCTCAAACAGTCAGCGTCTCAAACAGTCAGCATCTCAGTCAGACAGTCAGCATCTCAGACAGTCAGCGTCTCAAACAGTCAGCATCTCACAGTCAGACAGTCAGCGTCTCAGACAGTCAGCATCTCAGTCAGACAGTCAGCATCTCAGACAGTCAGCATCTCAAACAGTCAGCATCTCACAGTCAGCGTCTCAGAGTCAGACAGTCAGCATCTCAGACAGACAGTCACCATCTCACAGTCAGACAGTCAGCATCTCACAGTCAGACAGTCAGCATCTCAGACAGTCAGCATCTCAGTCAGACAGTCAGCATCTCAGTCAGACAGTCACCATCTCAGTCAGCTGGGTGGATTCCCCTCCTTTAACCCTGTTTGGCAGGCCGAGAGAGAAGCTTAGATTACTTCCTACCTGCTCATTGTCAAACAAAGAATGGCTGCTGAGACTCATGTTCTTTAAGTGCTTGGCATATCTGCGCAGGTCTCGTTCGAAGAGCTGCAAGACAGCAGGAAACAAGCCAATTAAAATTACATTCAAAACGGAGTTATTCCCTAACAAGTTTAATAAATCTCTGCATCTGTTTCACTACATTTCCAGAATCTACACTTTGTTCTCTTTTTATTCCAACCATTTAGTAGTCTAAAGAAGGGTTTCGTCCCGAAACATCACCCATTCCTTCTCTGCTGCCTGTCCCTCTGAGTTACTCCAGCATTTTGTGTTTATCTTCAGTGTAAACCAGTGTCTGCAGTTCCTTCCTACACATTTAATAGTCTTGGACAGATTGCGTTTTGGGTTGTGAAATTTCTTCTGTGTCGAGAAACCAAAATGTGGTCTGTCCACTCCCTCCATGGGTGCTGCCTGACCCACCGAGTTCCTCCAGCACTTTGTTTTTTGCTCAGGTTTCCAGCATCTGCAGGCTACAGGGTCCCCAGTTGCCAGCCATCCATTAACCCCTGCTCAAGTAGTGCCCTAGCTTTAATAAAATAGTTAATCTTCAGCTAAAAACAGAAGCCCTTTTAGAAGAGATGTGCATATTACATTCAAATGGTATCTCCTGGGTGCCTGCTGGCATGTATGAGGGGTGCTGATCCAGTCTGTAGTTTCCCGACATTCCAGCTCATATCAAGCAACTCATTTCAGAAGGATGTGTAGGAAAGAACTGGTTTACATCAAAGACAGACACAAAATGCTGGAGTTACTCAGCGGGACAGGCAGCATCTATGGAGGAATGGGTGACGTTTCAGGTTAAGACCTCTGAAGAAGGGTCTCGACCCGAAATGTCACCCATTCCTTCTCTCCAGAGATGCTGCCTGTCCCGCTGAGTTACTCCAGCATTTTGTGTCTATCTTCATTTCAGAAGGATGGGCCCCGAACGGAAACGTCCTCTCCATGTTCTCCAGAGATGCCACCTGACCCTCTGATCAATCTATTTCAGAAATGAAGAATTTGGTTTACGTACTCTGAAATAAACCGGGGTGTTTAACTCTGTTTATTTATACTTACCCGTGAACCCGTCCATCCTAACAACGCATAAGCGTATTGGCTGAAGGGGGCAACGACCAGGTCCACTCTCACGGCCTTCCAGGCTTTGTCTCCTGTCGCGACAACGGTAACCTGGTGAGAAGCCTCAGTCGCAGCAGTAAGACCACCTCCCCGAGTCTGGTTCCCAGCCAAGGGGTCGCAAAGGCTCAGCGTCTCAGCTCCCAAATTATTTACCAACTCCTTCTCCAGTTTGAAGATAGAGAAGCATTTTTCAAAGTGATCAAAAATCTCAGGCTCCTTGCTCTTCCCTTTAGAAGTGTTGCCCATGATGTCGTCGTACAATATCAGACCCTGAAATAATCGCAAAATTATAAGGTGTCAGATTCTCTCTCCTCTCGGGTGGTTGTCACCGTGAGAAATATCTGACTTGTTGATAACTTTCATTAAGAATCTGGCTGTTTGGGTGAACGAGATACAGCAACAATACTTCTTAAGCTGTGTTAATAATTCTACAAGACTTTCATTATTAACTTTGCTTTGCAACCTATTCCTTCAAATCTTCTTCAACAAATCTTAACATGAATAGTTGGGGGGAAAAGCATACACAAAACATTAAAATCAAGAGGTTTTTCAGGGTTTGACACCGTTACTAAAAGTGAGGCACAAATTGAGTGCAGAATCAGGGGGGACATAGTTGCAGAAAGTTGCTGAGATGATGCGAGTTTTACTCTTAAATGCTTTGAGAGATCAGAGGAAGGTGCAGGTCACCAGTGATGCTCAGCAAGGTTGTAATTTTGACCGGCATGTTTTAAACAGTTTGGAGCTTGATTAGGATGTTAAGTCTGGACAAGTAAGTGAAAATTATCAAGACTTATGGGCCTGTCCCACTTACGCGATTTTTTTGGCGACTGCCGGCACCCCGTCATAGGTCGTTACAGGTCGCCAGAAATTTTCAACATGTTGAAAATCCAGCGGCGACCAGAACAGGTTACGACTCTTTGGGCAACTACTCACGACCATACAGGCTTCACCCCGCGACATGTCGCCAGGGTGTGGCCTGTATGGTCGTGAGTAGTCTCCTCAGTCGCCCAAAGAGTCGTAGCGTCTTTCCATGTTGAAAATTCTCGGCGACCTGCAACGACCTATGACAGGTGCTGGTAGTCGCCGAAAAAGTCGCGTAAGTGGGACAGGCCCATAAAGATAACAAAAGCACAGATAAGATACCTTGCTGCACAGGAATAGATATGGCAGTCAGTAATGTTATGGAGGTGAATATAAGTATTGAGAAATAGAAAGAGGGTGTTTGGAGTGAAGGTTATGATTAAACTAGGTTTCACCTACACTAATTCAGCTCAAGAAAGGGGGCAGGGAGGTGAGGACAGAAATTAGGAATAAAGTTTGTGGAAAACAACAAAAGCATGGCTTTTGCAGCCATCCTAACATCAATCAGTTATGTTAAAGTCATAGTCACACTGCACAGAAATAGGCCCTTCGGCCCAACCTGTCCATGTTGACCAGGATGCCCCATCTACCGTAGTCCCACCTGCCCATATCCCTCTAAACTTTTCCTATCCATATACCTTCTCCAAATGTCTTTTAAATGTTGTGATAGTACCTGCCTCAACTACCTCCTCTGGCAGCTCCTTCCATACACTCACCACCCCCCTGCTAAGATTTGTAGGATAACTTCAACCAAAATGGTGGAATAAAGATAAAGCAGATCAAAAATTAAGAGGTGGGGCGATATCCTATTATACCACCAAGTTATTACTCGAGATGAGTAGAGTTCGGCAATATTATCCAGAATAGATTAAATCACAATCAAGGGAATTTTAAAAATGAGCAAAAATACACTGGGACAAATCTGAAGAAGGGCAGCACGGGATGCAGCGGGAGAGTTGCTCTCACAGCTCCGGAAACCCGGGTTCAATCCTGACTACGGGTGCTGTCTGAGCGGAGTTTGTACATTCTCCATGTGACCGCGTAGGTTTTCTCCGGATGCTCCGGTTTCCTCCCACATTCCAAACACGTGCAGGTTTGTAGGTTAATTAGCTTTTGAAAATTGTCCCTAGTGTGTGGGATAGAACAAGTGTATGGTTGATCTTTGGTCGGCACGGAGGCGGTGGGCCGAAGAGCCAATTTCTACATTGTTTCTCCAAACTAAACTAAAAAAGTAAACTAAGATAATTTTGCACAAATTAATCCCCAACTAAGCATGCTGACCACAGGGAGAATGTACAAACTCCGTACAGACAAGCACCCGTAGTCAGGATCAAACCCAGGTCTCTGGAGTTGTAAGGCTGTAGTTCTACCTCATTGCAACCATTGGACTTTATCTCAGGAACTGGTGCCGAGAACTGTATTTTGCACTCTGTATCTTCCCCTTTACTCTAGGTATTTGACGATAATATTCTGATTTAATTGGACTGTATATATAACAGAGCTATTCACCATACCTCTGTACACATGACAATAATAGACCTAAACAGACTCTAAATGTACAGTGTATTTCGCAGCATGCTCTTCACAAGCTTTGGGATTATTAACTCATTTCAAGGAAAGATTGGATCTCACTCCCTTGGATGTGGCTATAGAATAGTTTGGATATGCTTCCAGGTCAAGGTGGATGAACTTTCAATTATCCGCTGGACATTGCCAATGTTAGTAAAAATCTACCAGTCCTACCTTGGTGGTCATCCAATTAACCACTTGGTAAATAATACCCTCCTCTTTGCCTTCGTCTGGGTGGGTTATGAGAAGATCAACGTCGTGACCACACTCCTTCCCCCTGATGAATACAATTGAACACAAAACCAATTAGGAAACTGAAAGGCGTATCCAAAATAATAGACAAATCTCTTTCTATGGAGGAAAGACAAAAAGATAATGAAGTTAACCATTAAATAATAGTGTTGTTTTCAAATGACTTTAGTTTTGTTTAGAGAAACATCACAGAAAAAGGCCCTTCAACCCATCAAATCTACAACGACCAGCGATCCCTGTACATTAACTCTACCCTACACATACTTGGATCAATTTTTACATTGTAAAAATATTCATACCAAGGCAATTAACCTACAAACTTGTACGTCTTTGAGGTGTGGGAGGAAACTGAAGATCTTGGAAAAAAACCCACGCAGGTTACAGGGAGAACGTACAAACTCTGTACAGACAGCACCCGTGGTCAGGATCGAACCCGGTCTCTGGCGCTGTGAGGCAGTAGCTCTAACACCACCATAATGCTGTTTAGAATGGGATCAGTGGTTGCTGACACTGCTAACAAGGCACACTATTCATGGTGATTCCAAATGGCATTTCCCACACAGCTTCATTTACTCCAGTTCCCCTTAGAAACATAGAAACATAGAAAAATAGGTGCAGGAGTAGGCCATTCGGCCCTTCGAGCCTGCACCGCCATTCAATATGATCATGGCTGATCACCCAACTCAGTATCCTGTACCTGCCTTCTCTCCATACCCCCTGATCCCTTTAGCCACAAGGGCCACATCTAACTCCCTCTTAAATATAGCCAATGAACTGGCCTCAACTACCTTCTGTGGCAGAGAATTCCACAGATTAGCCACTCTCTGTGTGAAAAAATGTTTTCCTCATCTCGGTCCTAACAGATTTCCCCCTTATCCTTAAACTGTGACCCCTTGTCCTGGACTTCCCCAACATCGGGAACAATCTTCCTGCATCTAGCCTGTCCAACCCCTTAAGAATTTTGTACGTTTCTATAAGATCCCCCCTCAATCTTCTAAATTCTAGCGAGTACAAGCCGAGTCTATCCAGTCTTTCTTCATATGAAAGTCCTGACATCCCAGGAATCAGTCTGGTGAACCTTCTCTGTACTCCCTCTATGTCAAGAATGTCTTTCCTCAGATTAGGAGACCAAAACTGTACGCAATACTCCAGGTGTGGTCTCACCAAGACCCTGTACAACTGCAGTAGAACCTCCCTGCTCCTATACTCAAATCCTTTTGCTATGAATGCTAACATACCATTCGCTTTCTTCACTGCCTGCTGCACCTGCATGCCTACTTTCAATGACTGGTGTACCATGACACCCAGGTCTCGTTGCATCTCCTCCTTTCCTAATCGGCCACCATTCAGATAATAGTCTACTTTCCTGTTTTTGCCACCAAAGTGGATAACCTCACATTTATCCACATTATACTGCATCTGCCATGCATTTGCCCACTCACCCAGCCTATCCAAGTCACCTTGCAGCCTCCTAGCACCCTCCTCACAGCTAACACTGCCCCCCAGCTTCGTGTCATCCGCAAACTTGGAGATGTTGCATTCAATTCCCTCGTCCAAATCATTAATATATATTGTAAATAGCTGGGGTCTCAGCGCTGAGCCTTGCGGTACCCCACTAGTCACTGCCTGCCATTGTGAAAAGGACCCGTTTACTCCTACTCTTTGCTTCCTGTCTGCCAGCCAGTTCTCTATCCACATCAATACTGAACCCCCAATACCGTGTGCTTTAAGTTTGTATACTAATCTCTTATGTGGGACCTTGTCGAAAGCCTTCTGAAAGTCCAGATATAACACATCCACTGGTTCTCCTTTATCCACTCTACTAGTTACATCCTCGAAAAATTCTATAAGATTCGTCAGACATGATTTACCTTTCATAAATCCATGCTGACTTTGTCCAATGATAATAATAATAATAATAAATTTTATTTATGGGCGCCTTTCAAGAGTCTCAAGGACGCCTTACAAAAATTGAGCATGTAGAGGAAAAACATGTAAGGGGAATGAAATAAATAGTAGAGACATGACTAGTACACAAAGTAAAGACAGAATTCAATACAAAACACAGTATGAGGCAAGATTTCACCACTTTCCAAATGTGCTGCTATCCAATCTTTAATAACTGATTCTAGCAGTTTCCCCACTACCGATGTTAAACTAACTGGTCTGTAATTCCCCGTTTTCTCTCTCCCTCCCTTTTTAAAAAGTGGGGTTACATTAGCTACCCTCCAATCCTCAGGAACTACTCCAGAATCTAAAGAGTTTTGAAAAATTATCACTAATGCATCGACTATTTCTGGGGCTACTTCCTTAAGTACTCTGGGATGCAGCCTATCTGGCCCTGGGGATTTATCGGCCTTTAATCCATTCAATTTACCTAACACCACTTCCCGGCTAACCTGGATTTCACTCAGTTCCTCCATCTCATTTGACCCCCGGTCCCCTGCTATTTCCGGTAGATTATTTATGTCTTCCTTAGTGAAGACAGAACCAAAGTAATTATTCAATTGGTCTGCCTTTTTGCAGGCCACCCTCGGGTTATGGATGGATTCCATTTTTACAGACGTCCCCAAATCAATTTTGTTCACAAAATTGAAAAAAAACAAAACAAAAATGACTTGATTTGGTAACCATGCTGCCATTGTATTGTGAGGCCGAGTCGAGAGGCTCCAACGACGAAGAGGCTCGACCAGCCCCGACCCGGGGTTCGATCGACGGCGCGGGGGAGCTGACATTCCCCCCCGATGCAAGAGCTGATCGCTCCGATGCAGAGGGTCCAAACGCCGCCGGCTACGAGAGTCAAGATTGTCCCGTCAACGGAGGGCTCGAGACCCCCGACCGTGGGGGAGCAATTCTTGCTATTGAGGGAGTGCAGCGTAGGTTTACAAGGTTGATTCCCCGGATGGCAAGACTGTCATATGCTGAGAGAATGGAGCAGCTGGGCTTGTACACTCTGGAGTTTAGAAGGATGAGAGGATATCTTATTGAAACATATAAGATTGTTAAGGGTTTGGACACGCTAGAGGCAGGAAACATGTTCCCGATGTTGGGGGAGTCCAGAACCAGGGGCCACAGTTTAAGAATAAGGAGTAAGCCATTTAGAACGGAGACGAGGAAACACTTTTTCCTCACAGAGAATTGTGAGTCTGTGGAATTCTCTGCCTCAGAGGGCGGTGGAGGCAGGTTCTCTGGATGCTTTCAAGAGAGAGCTAGATAGGGCTCTTAAAAATAGCGGAGTCAGGGGATATGGGGAGAAGGCAGGAACGGGGTACTGATTGGGGATGATCAGCCATGATCACATTAAATGGCGGTGCTGGCTCGTAGGGCCGAATGGCCTACTCCTGCACCTATTGTCTATTGTCAAAGAAGGGAAGAGATTGAACTTTTTTTCGCCTTCCATCACAGTGAGGAATGTGGAGGAGTCACTGTGGTCGATGTTTATGTTAAAATGCATTTTATGTGTTCCGTTACTTTTTATTTGCATGATGACTGACTAGGCAAATGAAATTCCTCGTATGTTGCAAAACATACTTGGCTAATAAAGTATTATTGTGATTGTATTGTAATGAATGGTGTTGGGAAGGGCCAATTAAGGACACATTAATATTAATCTGGTCTGAAGAAGGGTCTCAACCCAAAACGTCACCCATTTCTTCTCTCCAGAGATGCTGCCTGTCCCGCTGAGTCACGCCAGTATTTTGTGTCTATCTTCCATTAATATTTATTTTATTTTCTTCCCCAGCCAGGTCACAATGGTACAGAAACAGGATGTCCCATGCTTTATGGCTGGTTTCAATGCTCGTGTCAGTGACTGTAACATTGCACAATGGACTTGTTGGACAAGTGTCAATGGGCACGAGTGCTTATCAGTTTCCAAAGCAACTCTCTCAATCTCCCCCAGTGAAACTGGCAGCCCGTGTTTATAAGAGACAATGGGGTCTGTTCATTTGTGCTTCATTTGAATTGAATAATATTTATTAGAACTCAATCGTAAATATGAGATATCCATAACTTGGGCATTCATAACCTAGGAGGCCTATATACACACCCAGTTAAATCCAAAACAAATAAGTCAGTGTGATGTAGATCTAACAATGTTACTACATTTCTGGGGTTCAGGATGACACAACAGCATATTTCAAAATTGTCCCTTTGTCAATGATACAAGTGCAACTACAGAGCATGTCTTTTTGGAGATTGACACAAAAAGCTGGAATAACTCAGCGAGGCAGGCAGCATCTCTAAAGAAAAAGAATGGGTGACGTTTCGGGTCGAGACCCTTCTTCAGACTGAGTAGGGATAATGGAAAAGAGAGATATAACATGGTGATGTGGAGAGATAAAAAACAATGAATGAAAGATATGCAAAAAAGTTACAATAATAAAGGAAGCAGGCCATTGTTGGCCATTTGAAGGGTGAAAATGAGAAGCTAGTGCGACTTGGGTGGGGAAGGGATAGAGAGAGAGGGAGTATCGGGGCTACCTGAAGATTCACCACCCTCTTCCTAACCTGAAAGGACTGTTGGGGTCCCTGGACAGAGTCGATGGAGGAGGTATAGCGACAGGTATTGCATCTTCTGCGGTTGAAGGGGTAGGTGCCGGGGCGGGGGTGGTTTGGGTGGGAAGGGATGAGTTAACCAGGGAGTTGCGGAGGGAACGGTCTCTACATCACCCATTCCTTTGCTTCAGAGATGCTGCCTCTCCCGCTGAGTGACTCCAGTTTTTTGTGTCTATCTTCGGTTTAAACCAGCATCTGCAGTTCCGTCCTACAAATTATTTATTTTTGGAGATCAGGATCATGATTTTTTTTAATGTTTACGGCAAGATACAAGAATTGACTGTCTCCTTAGCTCTAGATCGGACATTTCAGAGACTTGGAAATTGCAAGCTGGAGCCGGTTTGTGGCGACTGCATGCTGTTTCGGAAGTGAATCTATTATATTAATGACAGACACAAAATACGGCATTTCTGGAGAGAAGGACTGGGTGACGTTTCGGGTCGAGACCCTTCTTCAGACTATATCATTGTATGTTATGATTTGATGGATAGCACGCAGAACGAGCATCTTGCTGTATCTCTGTACACGTCACAATAAAGATCCCACTAATCCAAAATTCCTTTCCCAGCTGCTGGGCTTCAAGCTTGTACAGAAATGAGAAGACAAAACTATGATGCAAACGAAAACTACAATGCTCTAACCTTCGGAAGCCGCCTGTTAACGTTATAATTGCATCAGGCAGAAATCTGCGTACAGCTCTTTCCACAATGTGCTTGATCCAATCTGCTTCTGCCCTTGTAACTGGTACACAGAGGTCATTATGATACAACAGACCTGGAAAACAAAAGAGTTACCCATAGTAAAGCAAGGACAATTTGTCAACTATTTGAAATGTTTTGAAATATCGTCCAGTTAACACAGTTTCTTATCGTCCACGATGACTAAAGGGCGCGTGGCTCCAAGGCTTTCACAACAATTACTCCTGCCATTATGTTAGCATTTGGAAACTGCGCAACTTACTGCCCTAGTGTACAGTAATGTACAGCTCTGCATTTGGAGTATTGTGAGCAATTTTGGGCCCCATATCTGAGGAAGGATGTGCTGGCTCTGGAGAGGGTTGAGAGGTGGTTTATGAGAATGATCCCGGGAATAAGTGGGTTAACATACGATGAGTTGACAGCACTGGGCCTGTACTCACTGAAGTTTAGAAGGATGAGGGGGTACCTCATTGTAACTTACCGAATAGTGAAAGGCCAGAATAGAGTGGATGTGGAGAGGATGTTTCCAATTGGGGGAAGAGTCTAGGAACAGAGGTCACAGCCTCATAACTAAAGGATGTTCCTTTTGGAAGGAGATGAGGAGGAATTTCTTTAGTCAGAGGGCGGTGAATCTATGGAATTCATTGCCACAGAAGGCTGTGGATGCCACGTCAATGTATTCAAGAAGGAACTGCAGATGCTGCAAAATCGAAGGTAGACAAAAATGCTGGAGAAACTCAGCGGGTGCGGCAGCATCTATGGAGCGAAGGAAATAGGCAACGTTTCGGGCCAGAACGTTGCCTATTTCCTTCGCTCCATAGATGCTGCCGCACCCGCTGAGTTTCTCCAGCATTTTTGTCTACCAAGTCAATGTATGATTTTAAGGCAGAGATAAATAGATTCTTGATTAGTACATGTGTCAGAGGTTATGGGGAGAAGGCAGGAGAATGGGGTGAGGAGGGAGCGATAGATCTGCCATGATTAAATGGCACAGTAGACTTGATGGGCCGAATGGCCTAATTCTGCTCCTATGACATGACCTTATGAGCAACATCTCCATTAGAGCAGAGGAACACATTAACATTAACAGGTTAATGGGTCAAAAGTGAGATAATTCTTGTTTTTCTTTCCTCTGCTTTCTTCTTCCTCTTTTACTTGATCATTAAACATAATCTGCATTTCAATTTCTCATGTAGAAAGAAACAAGGAACTGCGGATGCTGGTTTACGAAGACACAAAATACTGGAGTAACTCAGTGGGTCAGGCAGCATCCTGGAGAACATGGACAGAGGAGGTTTTAGGTTGCGACCCTTCTTCCTAATGTGGATAGGTGATGTTTCGCTTCAGGACCCTTTTTCCGAACAGGGGTAGTGATGTTTCCGGTTGGGACCCTTCTTCCAACATGGATAGGTGAAGTTTCAGGTCAGGACCCTTCTATCTAACAGAATAGGTGACGTTTTGGGTCGGCACCCTTCTTCTCAATTTCCCATGCCTGCACCCCCACCTCTGTGGAGGTGGCACAGTGGCAGAGTTGCTGCTATACAGCGCCAGACACCCAGGTTCCATCCTGAGTGTGGGTACTGCCTGGAGGGAGTTTGTACGTTCTCCCTGTGATCGTGTGGGGTGCTCGCGTTTCCTCCCACACTCCAAAGACGTACAGGTCTGCAGGTTAATTGGCTTTGGTAAAAATTGTTCCCAGTGTACGTGGTGATCGCTGGTCAGCACGGACTCGGTGGGCCAAAGGGCCTGTTTCCACGCTGTATCTCTAATATCAAAGTCTCATTTATAACTTCATGCAGACCTAGAGTATTGCAGCATCCCTCCATTTCTTTAATTCTGACCTGTGACTCTCATCATTCAAGCACGATAATTACCACTCAATTCCCCATATTCATGATTCTAGGAACACACTAACATGACCAAGCCTTTAGTTACTTCTTCTAACTTCACCGCTATTGCTTGGGGTAAACTTTTGCCTCTTTGTTAGTCCAGACCACTGGATTACTAAAATAGTTTTTTTTAAAAGCCAGTATGCTAATCATGGCGTGACTCTGTGCAAACACTACAATGTTTCTGCTGCCTTTTGAATGTCTCACACGATTACTAACAGGCACTTCAGGCTTCTTCAGCCTTTGCCAATTTGTAAAGCAAAGCTGTCCAAAATCCACAAGGAGGAAGCCCAACAGGCACCACTGTGTAATAAAATAGAAAACTGTGAGCTATGAATTTGGCAATGCTGCAATATCCTATCCTTACCCTCTTTCCGTTCCCATAAATAGGGTCATCGAGTCACATAGGCCCTTCAACCCGGCTCATCCATGCTAACAAAGAACCCCTATCGACCCAGGTTTGGCCCATATCCCTCTAAATCTTTCATATCCATGTACCTGGTCAAATGTCTTTTAAAGTGTTGTTATAGTACTTGTCTTAACTACTTCCTCTGGCAATTTGTTCCATGTACCCACCGTCCCTTGTGTAAAAAAAAAATTGCCCCTCAGGTTCCTATTAAATCTTTTTTTCTCACCCTAAACCTCTGTCCTTGAGTTCTCGATTTCCCTAACCTAGGAAAAAATCCACTGTATCTATTTGCCTCATGATTTTATACACTTCTCAAAGATCAAAATTCGGACCCCTGTGCTCCAAGGAATAAAGTCCTAGCCTGGTCAACCCAAGCCCTGATATCCTGGCAACATCCTTATAAATCCTCACTGCACTCTTTCCAATTTAACGCCATCCTTCCAAAAGCGTAGGTGACCAAAACTGAACACAAAAATATCCATATTCTGCCTCAGCAACATCTTATACAACTGGAACATAACTTTCCAACTTCTATACTCAGTTTCCTGACTGATGAAGGCCAGCGGGCCAAAGGCCTTCTTCACTATCGTATCTTCCGGTGACGCCATTTTCAGAGAACCCGTACATTTACTCCTTGATTCCTTCCCAGGGCCCACCGTTCACTGTGAAGGTCCTGCCCTGGTTTGTTGTCTCAAAATACAAGAGCTCACTCTTATCCAAATTAAACTCCTTTGCCATTGCATGACCTACATGCTCAGCTGATCATCATCTGCTTATTCTTGATAACTATCTTCGTTATCAATGATACCATCTATTTTAGCATCTGCAAACGTAATCATTTCTTGAACATTCTCATCCAATTTCCTGTCCACTTTCCCACAGTGTCCTTGGATATACCTGATCACGGCCGGGAGATTTTTCTACTTCCATTGATAAGGCTGAATGATGTTAAAAATATAAGAATATATTAAATTGGTTCCTGGGTCAGCTTACAGCTTATATTTAGTCTCAAATCAGGCTTTTCTCCAGTAGATTAATACAGAAAGGCAAGTCTAGGCTTGCCTCAGGTTGCTGTGTATTGAGATAATGAATGACTATAACATTTGTCTACCAAGTGACGAGAGAGGAAGCTAGATTGATCTCACTAAGGGGTATTGACAAATGGCTGATGCCTTTAATATGTAAGATATCTTGTACCAAATGTCCGATGCCTTTGTCCTTGTACCATATGACAAGATGCTTTTGATGTGACGCATCCTGTAATAACCTTTATTCTCTGTACCTCTGACCATAACTAATGTTTGTGGAATGTGCTAAGGTGACAAAAAAACACTATATAATACGATGTAATTCTGTTGTTCGGAGAAGTGGAATGAGGACAGTGAAGTGTCTCTATTGCTCACTTGACTGGAGTTCTCCCTGCCACTTCCATCGGCCGATAATAAGTAAAGTTTTGAACTGGTCTACCAAACGTTTGTGAGTTGTCAGTTTATTAAGAAGCGAACCTGTTTGATTGTTATAAAAGTAACTTTTTCACCATGTGTTGTAAGACATTCAGCATTTTTCTACTGCAATACAGACTTTCGTCAAGAAATCGTCATTAACTTTCCCAAGTTCCCTGGACTTTGTGTCCTACCTATACTTCTACAGGAATTTCTGATAATTCATCTGTGAGATTTGACATTGTCAAAAATTGTCCTCCCGTGAATAGGCTTCCTTGTTATAAAATGGAAATCGATCTTTTGTCTACAATTGGAAAGATTTATTTATCAAAGTATTAGCTGGTACCCACTTCATCCCAGAGTCTTTCAGCAACAAAAATATATTACGAAAAGTTGTGCTTTTGCGTAGCGGCACTTTAAAAAATGCAAGTATTTTATCCACAGTTTTTTTTTTACCTGCTTCCTGTCGCTTTGTAAGTTTTCCGTTGGATGCTCTAAGTTCATCCACAGTCCGCAGCCCCTCTCTGAACCACTTATCAGCTGTCTTCACACCAACGCCGAAAACACTGGCGAATCGCTACAGGACCAGAAACAAGCCTTACACATCGGGGTAACCAGTTACTGACCAACTTGTTACAGTTAATCACAGGGTCCTGTCCAACTGATTGCTATTTGCAAATAAGTAAAGAATTCCAATTGCATTACAACCATCTCAACCAAGCACTTCACAGCTAAGTTAAAAGCATTAAGGGCCGGTCCCACTTACGCAACTTCCTCGGCGACTGCCGACACCCGTCCTAGGTCGCCGAAAATTTTCAACATGTTGAAAATTTTTGGCAACATATGACGGGTGCCGGCAGTCGCCGAAAAAGTCGCGTAAGTAGGACAGTGCCTTTAGCAGTCTGAAGAAAGGTCTCGACCCAAAACGTCATCCATTCCTTCTATCCAGAGATGCTGCCTGTCCCGCTGAGTTACTCCAGCATTATAACCATATAACAATTACAGCACGGAAACAGGCCATCTCGACCCTTCTAGTCCATGCCGAACACGTATTCTCCCCTAGTCCCATATACCTGCGCTCAGACCATAACCCTCCATTCCTTTCCCGTCCATATAACTATACAATTTATTTTTAAATGATAAAAACGAACCTGCCTCCACCACCTTCACTGGAAGCTCATTCCACACAGCCACCACTCTCTGAGTAAAGAAGTTCCCCCTCATGTTACCCCTTACAACTTCTAGACAAGCAGCGGAAGAGTACAACAAGTAAGCATCTTCATTCTGTGGATCAACTGCAGGCAGAGGAAGAGCCTCTCAACATATACACCAACTGCAGCAATGAGCTAGCGAACCAGAAGACAAAGAATGCGTCCGTGCAAGTCCAGTTGAGTGGAGCTTATGTTAGCATGGAAGCAGACACAGGAGCATCTGTCAGCATGATATGCGTCTATCTAATAGCATTTCCAGTTTTGTCTCTATTCTAATGCACAATCTCTGGCAGATATTTTCTGTGTAGCGAACACTCACAACAGGGATGATGTTATTTATTTATTTTTAAACATGTTGATTGAGCAGTAAATGTTGGCCAAAACATTAAGCCTACCCTCCACAGCTCTTTAAAATACTGCCAGCTGATCTTTTCCCATCCATTCAGAGAACAGCTGGATATTGGATTAACATATCATCTGAAAGGCAACAAGAAGCAAAATGCTGAAGGAACTCAGTGAGTCAGGCAGCATCTGTGGAAGCAGAAGCATTATCGATGTTTCGGGGTGAGACCCTGCAATAGGAAACGAGTTCTTCCACTGGTTTGTCTTTCACTCCAGATTCCAGTCTCAGGTCTTCAGATGAAAGACACTTTCTCCAATGTTGCAACATTCCTTCGCTACCTGACTTTGACGCAGAGACAACCTGGCTACTCAACACCCGGCTTGAGATCTAACTATTCCTTTGGTTTATGTTTCATTCGTAAGAAGAAGACTACCTGACTGAAGTGTCAGCCTGGATTTTGTGCGCAAGTTGCTGTGACAATGGACTGCACTCGTCTCATTTATCAAAAACCCTGCTTGCATATCAAAATTAGATGAAACATTTCCTGCATAGCAGAAACATGAAGCTATAATTGATCACAAAAGCAATTTGAAACTCAGTATCATTGTAAAAATGTAAGAAAAGAAACTGCAGATGCTGGTTTATACCAAAGATAGACACGGGGAGTAGCTATAGAGCTACTAACTTATAGCGCCAGAGACCCGGGTTCGATCCTGAGTACGGGTGCTGTCTGTACGGAGTTTGTACGTTCTCCCCATGACGTGCGTGTGTGTTCTCCGGGTAATTCTATTGTCTATTAGCTTCAGTTTCCTCCCACACTCCAAAGATGTACAGGTTTGCAGGTTAATTGGCTTGTATAAATGTAAAATTGTCTCCAGTATGCATTGGGTAGTGTTAATGTGCAAGGATCGCTGGTCGGTGCGGACTCGATGGGCCGAAGGGCCTGTTTCCGCACTGTATCTCTAAACTAAACTAAAGTGAACTAAGCAAAATGCTGGAGTAACTCAGCAAATCAGGCATCATCTCTGGAGAAAATGGGTAGGTGGTATTTCGAGTTGGGATCCTTAATCAGACTTCTTCAGTCTGAAGGGTTCCGACCCGAAACGTCACCCATCCATTTTCTCCAGAGATGATGCCTGACCCACTGAGTCACTGCATTTTGTGTCTATCATTTGAAAAATACTATAGTCATCTCCTGAGCAACTTCTAGATGAGCAGCTGGATTACCATTTTGACTTGAACCTTTACTTGAGAACACCAAGACTCCCTGGAAGGGTCTCGACCCGAAACGTCACCCATTCCTTCTCTCCAGATATGCTGGCTGTCCCGCTGAGTTACTCCAGCATTTTGCATCTACCTTCGAAACGTTGGTCTTTTCAAAAAGCGATTGACATTAACCACTGAAAAATTATCCTAGAAATAGTCATTGTATTAATGTTAGTTTAGTCTAGTTTAGATATAGCATTGTCCACGCCGACCAGCGATCGCCCATTCACACACCGTTCTACACACCTTACGCACCAGGCACAATGTACAGAGTCCAATTACTCGACAAACCCAAAGCTCTATGGGATGTGGAAGGAAACCGGAGCATCCAGAGTTAACCCACACGGCCACAGGGAGAACGTGCAGACTCCACACAGATAGCATCAGGGGTCAGGATTGAACCTGGGTCGCTGGCGCTGTGAGACAGCGACTCTAACAGCTGTGCCATTCTAACCAACTACTTTTCCTGATATGTCCAAGACTCGGTCCTGAAACCCATCTGTGAATCGTCCAAACAATAGAGTGCTGGAGGAGCTCAGAGGATCAAGTAGCATCTGTGGAGGGAAATAGACTGACGATGTTTCTGGTCAGGATCCTTCTTCAACCTCGACCTGAAACGTCGCCTGTCCATACCATTCCCCGCCATAAATGCTACCAGACCTCCGAGTTCCTTCGGCAGTTTGTTTTTTGTTCAAGATTGCAGCTTCTGTAGTCTCTTCTGTTCTATGTGTATTCTCCATATACTTATGGCAAAACACTATTCTCACTCAGGCCTACCTTTAGTGTATGATATCTCTCATTCTGGAGTATATTTCCAACTTCACTACAAGTTCCATCTTCAAGGATTTCCTGCAGCAAAGAAAAAGGAGACTTTTCTTCATTTCTTGCAAATAGCTAGAACAGCAACTCTCAATCTTGACATTTTCTAATCTTAATTTTTCCTCTAGAAAGTAATTTCATTTTTCTGCATCAACATTAAGACTTAAGTGACTTCTTCTTCTTGCGTATGGCGTGCACAGCCTCAAGTTGTAAGACAACTTGTTCTATTTGATGTTATTTGATTGTGCACGCCGGGTTGATTGTATTCATCGAAACAGGGCGGACCACGTGAAGGTTGCAAACAAAGATCCTATAGCAAGCAAGATAGTCCACACGACGAAAAAGACATAGTATGGTCATGGGCAGATTCATGGGTAATTTTCGGCCCCATTTCCATAACCGGCTTCCGTCTCCGCACCAAAGATCCCATAGCGGAGACGGAAGCCAGTTACGGAAACATCCTCGTAAAAATAAAAGTGCTTTGGTAAAAATCTTCTCCTCATTTTCAGAATTATGATTTATTAACACAAACTGTTCCCCCGCAACGTTGGTTACACTGCGAGTCGGGTCGGGTAGGGTTACTGAAATTGATGAAAAAAAGGCTCACGTTCCGCTCCGTTGCGTACTACACGTCAGCCCATTGCATTTAGTAGGACTGGTCCATCTTGCTCCGCTATAGGATCTTTAGTTGCAATCATCCACCCCACTTAAGTGACTGCAATGCAAGTAATGGTCCATATAAACAGCAGTTATTCTGCTGGATATCCAAGGAATGTGACAGACCATAGGAATCATATCATGCCATTACCTTAATCACCTTTCTGGAATGGACGCCGAGATTGGGAATCCCTTGAAGGTCTTCCATTTTGGTCACAGTGTACGGCAAAGACTTTAGAATTGAAGATGCTCTTGAGAATGCCAAGTATCGCCCTTCACTCTCACTTAACTCTGCACTTTCAGCCAGAACCTTCAATGCTTCCTAAATATCAAGACAAATGATTAATCTCAATCCATTTTAAAATGGATAAAATGTATATAAAACATATAAAATTCTTAAGGGATTGGACAGAGAAAATGTTCCCGATGTTGAGGGAGTCCAGAACCAGGGGTCACAGTTTAAGAATACTGGGTAGGCCATTTAGGACTGAGATGAGGAAAAACGTTTTCACCCAGAGAGTTGTGAATCTGTGGAATTCTCTGCCACAGTGGAGGCCAATTCACTGGAGGTATTCAAGAGAGAGTTAGATTTAGCTCTTAGGGCTAACGGAATCAAGGGATATGGGGGAAAAGCAGGAACGGGGTATTGATTCTGGATGAGTTGCCATGATCATATTGAATGGCAGTGCTTGCACAAAGAGCCAAATGGCCTACTCTTGCACCTATTCTCTATGTTTCTATTTAGAGAAGTCTATTGCAGTGTATACATTTTGACATGGCCAATTTTTAGCACAATGAAAATCCAGTAATCTGCTGCCAGTGTGGAATTCCCGAAGGTTTAATGTCTGGCTCATTGAAGACCTTTGCTCACTTCCCTCTTACTGTGGCCCTGGTTCCTGTGCTGCCTTCCTCTTGCTGGGAAACCCGTTCCACGTTCCCTTCCACCCTCTAGAGCCCTGCTTGCTTCCTGACCTGGCTCTGGTTCCTTGAGATTTACAAGTGCATTGTTTCACAAGCACCCCTGGGTCACTGGTACATTTATTATTGTACTATTTAAAAAAAAACGTGAATTAGCAGCGTGTTAGATTATTATTGGAATAAATCCAATAACCCAGACAATCTGCAAGCCCAACACCAAAGCCCCAGGCTTGTAAGATTCATGGACATACGCTCATCCAATTCAAAACATTACATAGACTATATTATTCAAAAACTAAATTAAATAAAATCTTTCCTAATGTTTCACCAATCTGTGATAAATGTCTGTGTCAAGAAGCTACCATAGCGCATTCTTTTGTTTTTTGTACAAAAATCCAAAAATTCTGGTATGAAATATTTGATATTTTTTCAAAATTAATCAAAATAAAACTGGTACCAAAACCAGAATGGATCATTTTTGGAATATCGGAAGGTATCCCTGAATTAAACGTGCATCAGAAGAATTTATTCAATTACGGGCTAATAATGGGAAAAAAGCTCATACTTAAATTCTGGAAAAATGCGCCCACACCAACAATAAAAATGTGGATATCAAATATGTTTGAAACATTACATCTGGAAGAGATGAGATTCCTCTTAGCAGGTAAAGCAGACCAATTCCAAAAGACGTGGTCTACGTTTCTGGACCTATTACAAGCATGAGGTGCAATAGTAATTTTAAAAATAAATAAATAAATAAATGGTATCAGGACCTGGCAATGGGAGGTAAAACAACAAAAACAGACTTGGTTGGTAGTTCCCTTTCTGCGGAGTTTAATGTTATAATAGATCGATTGTTCCTACTTTCTTTTTCTTTCTTTTCTAGGGTCTACTTTCTTACTTTACTTCCTTCTCTAACTTCTTTTCTAAGGGGCTTTCTTTTCCCAACACTCTCTTGCACTTCACGACTCTTGCGCACTTTCTTTACTTTCCTTACTTCTATCTTTTTCTTAAAGCTCAAAAAAATGAAGCGGTACAAAAAATGTATTAAGATATATGTGCTGTGTATTATTGTAATTTACCGTACTTCTAATAAAAATAATTAAAAATAAAAAAAGATTCATGGAGTTATAACGTAACATTCTCAGGTATTCAAACAATTGCTCACGTTATCCACCGCATACATGTGTTTAAGAAGGAACTGCAGAAGCTGGAAAATCGAAGGTAGACAAAAATGCTGGAGAAACTCAGCGGGTGCAGCAGCATCTATGGAGCGAAGGAAATAGGCAACATTTCGGGCTTTGGCCCGAAACGTTGCCTATTTCCTTCGCTCCATAGATACTGCTGCACCCGCTGAGTTTCTCCAGCATTTTTGTCTATCCACCGCATACATATTGAATCATAAGTACTCTTCCTTTTTCATCTGTTTCAACAGCCACCATTCCACATACAATCCTGACTGTGAATGTTGAGAGAGTAGGGAACTGTCTGAGCTCAGTCGTGTCACAACTGTGGCATTTTACATGCATTTGTAAACAGGTCCAGTAATGAATGTGAGCAGCACCCTCATTCCTCTGAAAGTGCCAACAAGCTCTGAAATAATTCCCGCCTAAGGTTTGGGGTCAGAGTGAGTGGGCTGTGTTGTCTGTTGATCATTACCGTAAATAACATGTTTTTATTTCTTAGCGTCGTCCTTCTTTGACAGGCATATGATGAAATAGGTGCCTCACTGGTTGCAACTGCTTCTGTCGATACCTAAAAATTAAATATAATTAGCAAGCATTTAACTATTTCTTTGACAAAAGAAAACATCCCAAACCCCTTGAAAATAAAAAAAAGACCAATCAGTAATGAAAAGCATGGTCATCATTAGAAACACAGAAAATAGGTGCAGGAGGAGGCCATTCAGCCCTTCGAGCCAGCACCGCCATTCATTGTGATCATGGCCGATCGTCCCAAATCAATAACCTGTGCCTGCCTTCTCCCCATATCCCTAGCCCCTAGAGCTCTATCTAACTCTCTCTTAAATCCATCCAGTGATTTGGCCCCCACTGCCCTCTGTGGCAGGGAATTCCACAAATTCACAACTCTCTGGGTGGAAACGTTTTTTCTGACCTCAGTCTTAAATGGCCTAAATGAGATACTTTATTAGCCAAGTATGTTTTGCAACATACGAGGAATTTCATTTGGCAAGTCAGTCATACAAATAAAAAGTAACAGAACACACAAAATACATTTTAACATAAACATCCACCACAGTGACTCCACATTCCTCACTGTGAAGGAAGCCGAAAAAAAAAGTTCAGATCTCTTCCCTTCTTTGTTCTCCCGAGGTCAGTGGCCTCGAGCTCTCCGTTGACGGGATGTTCTCGACTCCCGTAGCCGGCGGCGTTTGAGCCCTTTGCATCAGGGCGATCAGCTCCTGAATCAGGGGGGGGGGGGGGGGAATTTCAGCTCCCCCGCATCGGCAATCGAACCCCGCGTTGGGACTGGTCGAGCCTCTGCATCGTTGGAGCTCCCGACCAGCCTCTCCCGAGACTGTGAGCTCTCGATGTAAAGTCCACAGACTTGCCTGGAGCGATCCCAGGCAAGGAATTGGCTCCGATGTTAGGTCCACACCCCGGGCTAGGGCTCAAAGTCAGTCCGAGGAGGTTTCCAGCTCCATCGATGGTAGGCCGTAGATCGGCCGGAAATACGATCCAGGGGAAAAAAACGCATCTCCGGCAAGGTAAGAAACTGAAAAAAAAGTTTCCCCCGACCCCCTCCCCCTACATAAAACAAACCGGAGAATATTTACACAAACTTTTAAAACGCACTAAAAATTAAATTAAATATAAAAAAACACACAGACTGTTGATGATTGAGCAGGCTCCCAGCTCAAATAAGAACCAATGTCATCAGATGTATCTACGAGCTCTGGGGACACAAGGAACTGCAGATGTTGGAATCTTGAGCCAAAGACAAAGTTCTGAACCTGCTCAGCGGGTCAGGCAGCATCTTTGGAAGATATGGGCAGGTGACATTTTGGGTCAGCCTCTTCTTCAGTACTTTGGAATTTGTTCACTCAACTTTAAAAATCTGCTGGCCGATGTCTAAATGGGTGATGGTTTTGGATGATCGACGATTGAAATGATAGTACGGATAACCAGAGCAGGGAATGGTGTCCATAAATGCCGATTGTCTGCTTTAAACCAAGAAAGTGATTCACTCCAGCCACCTAACGGTCACTCCATGAAACGATGAGTTGGTTTCAAATACAAAGTTATTTTTAAACAAAATATGTATTTTTGTTCCTGCAAGCTAAAAAGACTAAATGCTGTTTGAATCGATCGAAGCAATTGCTTGTCAATTTCAATGCCCTCCCACAGTTTAGTTTAGTTTATTGTCACTTGTACCGAGTGAAAAGCTTTTGTTGTGTGCTAACCAGTCAGCGGAGAGACAATACAAGATTACAATTCAACCATTTACTGTGTGCAGATACATGATAAGGGAATAACGTTCAGTGCAAGATAAAGCCAGTAAAATCCAATCAAGTCCGAAGGTCTCCAAATGAGATGGACAGTAGTTCAGGCCTGCTCTCTAGCAGTGTACCAAGCAATCTGTGTTTTTAAAGAGACAGTGGTGGATAATTACTGTGGTGATGCGCTGTACGCTGGACCCAACATCCGTTATACAGAGGTCCATAAGAATAAGGGTAGACTGTCATCTATTAACTGGTAAACAATGATTTAATTTGGCCTCATTCTGAAGTATTATTGCTCATATTAACTTCCAAGAGCTGCCTTACAAATGCATCTAAGCTTTCTAGACACAGACCTGGAATGTGGCCCTTATAGAAGTGTGGTTACATTCCACTGGTTGCCTGGAATCCACACACCTGAACTTTTCATACATTGTGCAGGCCTCAAAATATTGGTCAGGCGTGTCCTGATACAACGAAAACCAAAACAAAGTTGAAAAATGGTTAACGGGTAACTTCAGATTTCCCTTAACATTTCCAACATCTATAGAATTGCAGTCGTGTGTTTGAAGGAATACATTCTTCTTGGCTTGGCCTGCGCAAATATAAACAATAAACAAGGAACTTGATCAATCAGTTACACCAGTCCATTGGATCCTTGACCGTAACCGTTTAATTTAGAGATACAGCATGGAAATAGGCCCTTCAGTCCACTGAGTTCGCGCCGACCAGCAATCCCCGCACACTATCACCATCCTACACACACTAGGGACAATTTACAATATTACCAAACCTATATGTCTTTGAAATGTGGGTGGAAACTGAAGCACCCAGATAAAACGCACAATCTTTAGATATGTATAAAGGAAAAGGTTAGTGAAACAAATGTAGGTCCCTTAAAGTCAGAGACAGGTGAATTTATAATGGGGAAACAAAGAAAGGGCAGAACCGTTAAGCGCGTACTTTGGTTCTGCCTTCACTAAGGATGACTAAGGATATGATTCTCCAATTCCTGTTGTATTTATTCCCTTTGTGTTTATAACCGAGTGGGACGATGCCCTTCCTCATGGATTCTGACATGTTGCCAAACAGATACATACCATTGTTTATTTCCAGCAGGTTTGGGCTCATCCAGTCCCAGAGCCAAATACAACTTCACCCGCAAGTTGAGAGGTTTAGGGATTTGTATTCATCTCAAGTGAATGGATGAGCCGGTCAACTCCTTCAGGATCTGACCCAAAACATCAGCGATCCATGTTCTCCAGAGATGCTGTGTTACCCGCTGAGTTATTCCAGCACTGTGTAGCACAGGCTAACTGGCTGGTGCATACTCTCCTGTTTGACGTTGTCTGAAAGATCACCGGATGACAATTCCTGGGAGGCTGTGCTATCCGTGTGCTTTTTGGCAAACACACTGGCATTGTAGGATCTGCAGATCCTCAGATATATCAGTTGAGGATGTTTCTGAGCTGTCCTCTTCTTCAGGTCACAATCCTGAACTCCCCATGTGAAGCATCAGCATGATAGACGATAGACAATAGGTGCAGGAGTAGGCCATTCAATGTGATCATGGCTGATCATCCACAATCAGTACCTCGTTCCTGCCTTCTCCCCATTTCCCCTAACTCCGCTATCTTTAAGAGCCCTATCTAGCTCTCTCTTGAAAGTATCCAGAGAACTGGCCTCCACCGCCCTCTGAGGCAGAGAATTCCACAGACTCACAACTTTCTGTGTGAAATAGTGTTTCTTCATCTCCTTTCTAAATGGCTTACCCCTTATCCTTAAACTGTGGCCCCTGGTTCTGGACTCCCCCAACATCGGGAACATGTTTCCTGCCTCTAGCGTGTCCAAACCCTTAACAATCTTATATGTTTCAATAAGAATCCCTCTCATCCTTCTAAATTCCAGAGACCCTTTTCCACAGGGATTGCAGCCATTCAATGCCAAGGTCCAGCCTCTTAAACACACAGTGAACAGGCATTCAACATTGCCTACTCCAGCAATGTCCACTTCCAGTGAGTGAATAAAAACAACCTAGTTAAATTGCAATGTTGGGAAATCCCTGTTGCAAAGCAACACGGAACTATACTGATGTAATCATTGACTGCAACTCTTTAGAAAATATGTTCAGTATTTCAAATGCTCATCTATCAACATCAAGCTTCATTGACTTCTCTTATTCGGAATATATGGTGAAATATTACTAGAGTCATAGAGTCTCAGTGTGGAAAGGCCCGTCCACCCAACGTTCGGTTTTGATCACCCTGCTATAGGAAGGATGTTGCTGAACTGCAAACATTGTGGAGAGGATTCATGAAGATGTTACCAGGACTTAAGGGCTTGAGCCATAGGGAGAGGTTGGGCAGGCTAGGCCTTTACTAGAAAGAGTCTAGAGATATGGATGGGTAAGGTGTGAAAACGAAAGATCAAAGCGGACAATGCTAAGGAAATGTAGAATGGTTCAATGTTAGCTGTGGGGAAGTTTACAAGGAGGCAAACAAACAGTAAAATTAATCAGGACAGTGAACTGTGGGGTGGGGGAGGGACAGAGAGAGAGAGAGAGGGAATGCAAGGGTTACTTGAAGTTAGCAAAATTCATAATGCTGGATTGTAAGCTGCCCAAGCTAAATATTAGTTTAGTTTAGTATAAAGCTGAAACTCGCATTAAAGTAGCTGCTGACCTCACTACCTGACAGACAGGTCAGACTCTGCTCAGCTTCCTAAAAGTTTTAAAATAGTTGAAATGAAGGACACTTTGGTCGTGATTCAGGCTGTCCCTGCAGACCACTGTCTCCATCACTGATGGAGGAGCGTTGAACCTTATGGGACTCCTGGCTCCTATTGCCTCCTCTCCTGAACAGGATCTGAGGCCAATCTCTATTGCCCTCCACATCCTGTTCCCTCACCAGTCCCCTGTCAGAACATAGAGAAGTACAGCCCAGGCGGCACGGTGGCACAGTGGTAGAGCTACTGCCTTACAGCACCAGAGACCCGGGTTCGATCCTGACATGCAGGTCACATTCTCCCAGTGTTCCTGGACCTGGAGTTTGTCCGTCAGCAACATTTGGTTACGGACAGCTTCTGCACAGGAAAGGCCAGCAGACAGACTGCTTGACCTCTCACTACATTGATGGCCTTCCAGTCACTGTTGCTTCCAGATGGCATCAACGTGGATACAGAGCCAGATATTGAGGGTGAACTATGCGATTATAGCTATCAATATCAACAATGACCTAATCATGAATCAAACCTTCCTGCTGTATTTAACAAAATATCACAAACTAGGCCCGAACCCCAAATGCCACCTATCCGTTCCTTCCACACATGGTGGCGCAGCAGTAGAGTTCCTGCCCTACAGTGCTTTCAGCGCCAGGGACGCGGGTTCGATCTGTACGGGTGCTGTCTGTACGGAGTTCGTACGTTCTCCCTGTGAACACGTGGGTTTTTGCCGAGATCTTCGGTTTCCTCCTCCACTCCAAAGACACACACGTTTGTAGGTTAATTGGCTTGGTTATGAATGTAAAATTGGCCCTAATGTGTGTAGAACAGTGTTAATGTGCGGGGATCGCTGGTCAATGCGGACTCGGCCCAAAGCGCCCGTTTCCGCTCTGTATCTCCAAACTAAACTAAGATGCTGCATGACCTGCCAAGATACTCCAACCTTGTATCTTATTCAAGATTTCAGCATCTGCAGTTCCTTGCATCTCAAAAAATGAATGCTTACACTTTTTTTAATTATTAAATTGTGTTATCCAAGAATGTTTTCATTAAATACCTGAAGTCGATGGCGATTTTCCACTTCCAGGGGTCTTTCTGCCCCCATGCTCTCAGTAAACCATGCAATATCCACCAGGACTGCATCAAACCCATCTCTGCAAATTCCATGCTGTTTTTCCAGCAATTCCAAAACCTCGTTGCCAGTGTTATTCTCTGCCACAACATGAGTAACCAAGTCGCTGGAAGGAAGAAACAGTAAAATTCACAAAACTCAAAACGACCCCACGTACAAATCAGAGCGTGGCACAAATAAAATTCCAGTTAGAGCCTACATCTGAAATATTAACTGCTGTTTTTCTTGAAAACAAATTGGAATTAATCCTGTCATGAGTTGATATGTGCGTGAAATTAAGAGTATTCTAAAATGGCTTTCGTACTTAGTTCTCTGATCTCCCAACTCATTTTCTAAAAATGTCTTTCTCTAGCTGGTTTGGCTTGTGGATCCATTACTTTGCAAACAGAGGGATGGAAGAAATCAAGGACATAAAGCAGAGGAATTGGTGTGTACTGGAGAAAATTAGACAACATTATGGATGGCACTGTAAGTCAGGTTTGCTAGGCTAATTGGAATACCATATATTTGATGTTGCTATTGGACAGGCAATGGTAAAGATGGAACACAAGGAACTGCAGATGCTGGTTTACAAGAAGACACAAAGTACTGGAGTAACTCAGCAGGTCAGGCGACATCTCTGGAGAACATGAACAGCTTACATTTCGGGTCGGGACCCTTCTTCAAACTGACTGTAGTAGGGGGAGGGGAGAAAGCTGGGGAAAAGGGAGGGCTTAGACAAAGCCTGATGTTGTAGGTGTACACAGATGAGAGGGGGTTTGGTTGGTGGATGGGTGATCAAAGGCTACAGATGTAAAGGAGACAAGAGGGTGTACGGTGAGGAGAGGAGTGAAATGTGAAGCCAGTGGAAGGGATATGGGTGGAAGGGGGCTGGGATGGGGAGGAGGAGGGAAAGGGATAACGAGATATTGAGAGAAATGGTTACACACCTCGGTAGGGCACAAGAGAAGGGAGAAAAATAAAGAGGAGAGGGGTCAAGAGGGTCTATTTTGTCTCAAAATGTTGCTGCAGAGCAACAAAATATCCACTCCGGTTATCAGGACACAGTTAGCCTCCTTGACAATTCCCACCATTATGAGCACAAAAGCAATGGATAAGATGCCAGGCGAGTATTCTGGGACATCTTTAAATATACGGGACTAATTGGTGGCCATTGGCCATTTTTTTAAATTTGGATTTAATTCCAGATGCAAACTGCTGTTTAACTTCATTCCAGTGATTCTAAAAACCAGTATTGGCTAAAGATCAATAGCCCAAACATATCAAAACTATTTTGGCTTATTTTCCAAAGAGGTGAGGATTACAGTTTTAAGACTTTCTAAATGTTTGTTAGATTTCATTCCTCTCATTGTGGCATTTACCCTGTGAACTGGGAGCATTCCGCAAAACAGGCCCTGTGGCAATTCCAATGCATTGCAGATAACAGAAGAGTACCATTAAATCGCAAGTTAATAAATATTTCATTTTGATTCACTGCCATCAACGTTGACTTACCACGGCAATACTTCTGGTAAACTACCCAAATCACTATTAATGAGCAGGCAGCATATGAGCTCAATCCTACCCTTACTCACTGTCTGGCAGTACACATTTCCACCTAGATTTCTGGATGGCAAACAGAATCAGTATTTGACTCGGTTCATTATGGAAGGCTGATCCAGAAGATCTAGGCATTAGGGAGCCACAGTGACTTAGTAGATTGGATTCAAACTTGATTTGGCTACTGCAGTCTGCTTCCTGTTGCAACAGATCTCATAAGTGATAGGAAGACAGAGGGAAGCGGACACGGATGGGGCTCCCGGAAGATGACGGGCACGGCCCAGCAGCAACTCCACAGCGGCCACAGCGCTAGGCCCGACCCCGCCAGTCCAGGGCTGCCGGCCAACCTAGCGGGGCAGGCAGAGCCGAGCTGGAGCCAGCGGCTGCAAGTCCAGGGCCGACCCGCCAGCCCAGGGCATACCCCGGACACCTCCGGTCAGGGACGGGGCCCAGCAGCAACACTGCGCACACAGCGCCGGAGATCCAGGCCGGACCACGACATCGGACGATACGCAATCCTGCACACAACGCAGCACCACAGTTGCCCAGACTGTTTATAGCGAGTGACCTATGACCTGGGCATGAGCAATCGGAATACCGAACTCGCTTATTGTCAGAGTGAGGCCCAACACAAAGTGGAGGAACAGCACCTCATATTTCGCTTGGGCAGCTTACACCCCAGTGATATGAATATTGATTTCTCTAACTTCAAGTAACCCTTGCATCCCCTCTCTCTCCATCCCTCCCCCACCCGAGTTCTCCGACTAGTACCGTCCTTCTGATTAATTTTCCTGATTCCTTGTCATCTTCCCCTCAGCTAACAATGAACCACGATACATTTCTTTATCATCGTTTGCTTTGATCTGTCGTTTTCACACCTTTAGACTTCCTCTCCCCTGACTCTCTGTCTGAAGAAAGGTCTCGACCAAAAACGTTACCCACTCCTTCTCTCCAGAGATGCTGTATATCCCGCTGAGTTACCCCAGCAGTTTGTGCCTATCTTCAGTGTAAACCAGTATCTGCAGTTCCTTCCAACAGTATTACAACTGTCCAGCTCATGGTCCAATCTATTCAAAATTCGGGCACAGAAGTATAGAATAACAACAAAACCTTTTCTATCTTTGTCAGCTTTACAGAAAGAATATATTGCAGACATTTCCGTGTTTCACATGTGTTTAACAAATCATAAGACGATCATGTCAATTGCGTCATGTTATGTCACACTTTGCAACCTGCTGCAGCATGTATAAGCTTCCAATTTCTCAATATTTCATTTCCTTTATTCCCGCGACTGCAGTGAATCTTGCAACAGCGTTTTCAAAGCCTGGGATAGTTGCCTTTTCCTCCATGATAGTAAACTGCTTTTAGTTTACAAACTGCTTTCATGTTTCACGGCTCCAGGCTGGTGTCCCGTCAGTCCAGACAGGGCTGTAGGTTAACCCGGCGAGACAGGCAGAGTTAAGCTGGATTTAGCGCTGCCTCTCTGCGCTGCCTGGGGGCAATGCTCCCTTCCGACTCCTGATGTCTCTGGCCGCCCCCGGACGAGGGGAGGGTGGGGGGGCACTCGGGAGGGGACGGGGATGGTCCAGTGGCGGTTCAGCAGCGATTGCGGTGCCGGAGACCCGGGATAGATCCTGGCTGCAGATGAGGCGCAGGTCTATGTCCATGCCGCGGCACGGCTGCCAAGCGTTTTTATCGCTTGTGACCTTCGACAAATCCCATGATTCCTTGCGTTTTTCGGAATACCAAACTCGCTTATTCTGAGGCCATGACCTCTAGTCCTCGACTCTCCAACTAGTGGAAACATCCTCTCCACATCTAAAGTTTACACCATAAAAAACACAGAAGCCTCATCTTCCTTTGGTAAACTATAAGCTAATTCTGTACGAACTCATACACTACTACGCTGTGCTTTAGCCAGATTCTGATGGTCCTCCATTCCCTTTATATATTGATTTCAAAATTTGCCTCGATTTTTCTTTATCTTGCTTTTTTCAGCTCTGCAACCCTATTTATATCTCCTGGTCAAAATACAAAGTGCTCGAATAACTCAGTGGGTCAGGCAGTATCTGTGGGAGAAAAAGAGAAATGAAGAAGGGTCCCGACCCAAAACGTCATCTGTTTATCCCCTCACAGATGCTGCCTGACCTGCTGAGTTACTCCAACACTTTGTGTTTTGCTCAAGATTTGAGCATCTGCAGTTCCTTGTATCTCAGTATCTCCAGGTTACCTGGATCACCAACTGACATCAATCAGTGGAAGACCTTTATACCATTATCCTGCAAATGCCATCCTAAACCTTTCCATTTTTGCTTCTCTGCATCTGTAAGTTTTCCTCCAAAACATCATATGCCTTGGAAATACATCTTTGGTTGTCGGCTCTAAAGCTTTGAACACCCATCCAAGACCCTTCACCAGGAATGTACTAACTTTGAAAGTGTTATTCACTACTACCTTCACAAGGCCAATTAAGTCTGGACAGTAAATACTCATGGCCAGGAAATGAAAAATACTTCAAATAAATTAAGAAAACACTAAAGACATTTATGGCAGTAAGCTACAGTATTTTCAGCATTTTCTGTTTTTATTTCAGATTTCCAGCAACTGGAAGATTTTGCTTTGGTTACAAAAAACATCCAAACTGCTTAAACATTTGCCTTAGACAGACATAAAAACTGGAGTAACTCAGCGGAACAGGCAGCATCGCTGAAGAGAAGGAATGGGAGACGTTTCGGGTCCAGACCCTTCTTCGGACTGATCATTCCTTCTCTCCAGAGATGCTGCCTGTCCCGCTGAGTTATCCCAGCTTGTTGTGTCTATCTTCGCTTTAAACCAGCATCTGCAGTTCCTTCTTAAACATATGCTATTGTCTCTTGCAAAAGAAAAGCACTTAATATTTGCTTCTTCCGCATTGCCCATCTCACAAAACAGTTGGCATTTCATTAGACACAAGGAATTGCAGATGCTGGTTTACAGCGTCGCTCAGTGGGTCAGGCAGCATCTCTGGAGAACATGGTTCAATGGTGCTTTTTTATTGTCTCATGTGCGAATTGCGAACACAGAGAAATTATTTTCCTTACAAACAGTCCAATAGTGTATTGCCATGCCCCCGATTGGCAAGTGTACCAAAATAAGTCTAAGGCCCCACATGCAAGAGGCACCATGTTTTGGCGCCATTTCCAAAGTCCACGCGCTAGGCTTCATAAGCGGCGTCTGTTCCAGGCAAGTTCCAGGCAGCTGCGGGCCTCCAGCCGTCTCCTTCCTTGGACGGCATGTCCCTCTCCTCGCCTGTCCATCTTTGTTCCATGGGGTGCCTGCCTGCCGCAGCCTACGACGAGGGCTCGGTAGGCCAGACCCTGGTCCCCTCTCCTCTCCTACTGATCCTACTCCTCGCCTGTCATCGCTGGTCCATCCTCCAGTCTCCGATGGACAAACAGGTGATGGCACGGTGGTCTCCTCCTTCCAGGCCGGTGGTCCGCCAGGTCCAATGAGCAGGGGACCAGCTTGTTCCTGGACTCCAACTTAGTGAGCTCCCCTGAAGCTCAATCCACCTCATCTTTAGGTGACGTTTCACCTTGTCTCGCCTAACAGAAATGCTGCCTGACCCACTAAATTATACCAGCACTAAGTGTCTTGTTTTTTGTAGTTTCATTACATTAGTCCTAAGTTGTGTTAAATTTACTGTTCAGCTTATTTCAAGTTTGTCAGATTCTAGAGTCAGGTACAACTCTAGCCCACTCACCTCATCTGCTCTTCCACGCGAAACCCCTTTTTCCAAGCGAGCTCCGTCAGGAACCTTCTCCTGCTTGACCCCATCCTCCTCTCGACCAGAAATACACCAAAATCACCAAACTTGACCTTCTTGCCAACTGGGCTGTTTCCATCCAAAGAGCAGTCGTATACAGAAGTCACCGCTACATCTTTACACCTCTTCTTACGAGGCATCAGTGCCATGGTTGCGGGCAAGGCAAGGGAACCTGAGGGAGAAAATGGTGGGACAACAGTTAACATCGAAACAAGGATAGCAACTGGGTCAATATCAGGAGTGAAACTTAACCAGATTAACTTTCTATGATTGACAAGTTTTATTCTGAAACTTAACTCCTGATTTTGGCTGTTGCCCTTCACATTTCCTTCCATCAAATTCCACATTATAGTTATTAAACTTAACTTTTCTACTTTGCCACATCTGTTTCCTTGTCGACTACGTTAATTAATATTAATTTTATAATTTAAATAAGCTGGGGAAGGCAACATGGGAAAGGTCGGGGGGTAACATTTAGCAGATAAAACAGGCCAATTATTGGAGAAATATGGTGTCAACATGGACTCAATGTCCTGAGCAAAATTTAAGATAAAAGCTAACATAGTTGACAAGGAAAACATAGAAAATAGGTGCAGGAGTAGGCCATTCGGTCCTTCAAGCCAGCACCGCCATTCAATATGATCATGGCTGATTATCCAGAATCAGTGCCCCGTTCCTGCTTTCTCCCCATATCCCTTGATTCCTTTAGCCCTCAGAGCTAAATCTAACTCTCTCTTGAAAACATCCAGTGAATTGGCCTCCACTGCCTTCTGTGGCAGAGAATTCCACAGATTCACAACTCTCTGGGTGGAAAAGTTTTTCCTCATATCAGTCCTAAATGACCTACCCCTTATTCTGAAACTGTGTGACCCCTGGTTCTGGACTCCCCCAACATGGGGAACATTTTTCCTGCATCTAAAATTGAACAGAAAAGTCACATTTAACAAAAAAGTTACATTTAATTATTATAATGTGGATTTTAATTGCGAGAAACGGCCAAAAGGAGGAGTTAAGTTTAACAAATGAAAGTTGTTAATTATAAAAAGGAGAGGGGACGTGCATTGAGGAGAGAGAGTGCTGTACCGGGGAAGGTGAGCCGGTGTGCAGTCGCCTCCTCCGGGCGAGGGGGTGAAAGCGAGCCCGAGGCCTGGCCCGGCGCAGGCCGCAGGCCGGAGAGGGGACGCGCCTGGAGAGCGCGCGCGGGCACGGGCACGGCAAACGCGCTCCCGCCGCTTCCCTCCTTCCGCGCGCGTGCACGCGCATCACCTCAACACGGGCGCGCGCCTCCCCTTGCTCCCGGGCACTTGTCAACGTCCCGGGGACAATCCCTCGAAATAAACATGCATTGCAAGGATTCCCACACACTGCTGGTTTACACCCAAGAACAGACACAAACACTAACTTATATATGTAACCTTATATTGCAAGGTGGTAACATTTGCTGGTTGCAATGCATCCCATGTAAATAACCCTGTGGACAAGGGTTGTTCCGCAGAGCTCAACCTGTCTTCAGCCTGTGACTGCTGCAAAGTTACAATTGAAAGGCCCGACAGCAAAGTGTGTTAATTGACACTCCAATTACCCCGTAACCAGACCTCGCACGTCGTGAACTGCCATATTTTGATCATGTAAAATGTAATGTACATGGATAGGACAGGTTTGGAGGGATATGGACCAAACACAGGCCAGAAAGATGGCCAGAGGTTTACAAAACATGTAGGAAGGAACAGCAGATGTTGGTTTACACCGAAGATAGACGAGTATAGTTGGGATATGTTGGCCGGTGTGGGCAAGTTGGGCCGAAGGGCCTGTTTCCACACTGTGACTCTATGATACCAATCAACAAAATGTTGTCTGACCCACTGATTTACTCCAGCTTTTTGGGTCTATCCGATTTAAACCAGCAGCTGCAGTTCCTTCCAAAAAATGTAATCAGCACAAAGAGTGTGTAGCACATATTGTGAGTGTATATACCTTTAAGGACGATGTATAGAATTTGGTATGACTTCTGATACCCTGTGGCGTAGAGAAGTTGAGAGTTTATTTTAGTTTAGAGATACAGCATGGAAATAGGCCCTATGGCCCACCGACTCCATGTTGACCATCACACACCCATTCACACTAGCTCTATGCTATCCCACTTTCACATCAACTTCCTACACACTGGGGGGAATTTACAGAGGGCCAATTAACCTACAAACCTGCATGTCTTCGGGATATGGAGGAATCCAGAGCACCCAGAGGAAACCCACGTGGTCACTGGGAGAAAATGCAAACTCTGCGCAGACAGCACCAAAGGTCAGAGGTTTCGAAGGTCTTTTATTGTCACGTGTACCAATTAAGGTACAGTGATGTGCGAATTAACATACAACCATACGGGGGGAAAAAGCATCAAGGCATACAACTACATAAGAGTCAACATAAACATCCACCACAGCAGATTCCCCACATTCCTCACTGTGATGGAAGGCAAAAAAGTCCAAACATCTTCCTCTTTATTCTCTTGCGGTCGGGGCAATCGAAGCCCCCGCGTCGGGGCGATTGAAACTCCCACGTCAGACATCCGCTAATTCACAAAAATGGAGAGAATTTAATTGGAAAATTTTGATTTGTTTCATTATTACGCCTAACATAAAAAGCAAGCAAATTCTAAGGCAGCAAACATGCTGGAGGCAATGTGGCCAAACAGACGCAAAGCATGCACATATCTTCTGGATGAATAGAACCATTTTGGGACAGAGTGAATTCAGAATTAAAGGAGGTATTAGGATATATAGTCTCCAAGAAGTGTTCCATTTTATACCTGGGTAATATAACTACAGTGGTGCTGAAGGAAAATCATTACTTGGTTAAAATCCTACTCACAGCTGGCAGAAAGGCCATTCCAAGAAACTGCAGCGGACACACCCAGACTTAGACAATGTTTAGATATAGTACAGGAAATATTTGTCATGGAGAAATGACATATTCTCTAAGAGTGAAAGAAGACGTGTTGAACAGAAAATGGGAAAAATGGATTAGGTATAGAAATAATAACATCAACACTATAATTTTATTGACAATAATGTAAGTTATTGGAAAATGTTTTAATAAGAAAATAGTTCTGTATATTGCATCATTAATTGTAAACTGAACCCCCCACTGCACTGTTGTACGTTTCACTGCACTGTTGTATGTTTCGTTGTTATATTTGTGTTTTATATGTGGATGCATAAAAGCAATAAAGACTAAAGTGAAAAAAAAAGAAACTCCCGTATCGGGGAGGTCGAAACTCCCGCGGTTTGGGGTCTCTGACGAGAGACCACGGGCTCCGTGATGATAAGTCCGCAAGCATCCAAGGTTGGAGCACCGAGATCAATCCATGGCAAAGGGATCACAAGCTCCGTGATGTTAAAATTGGCAGCTCTTAAAATCGGTCTCCAGCAATGGCTGCCAACTCCTCAATGTTAGGCCGCAGTGCGGACGGAGATACAATACGGAAAGAAAATCACATCTCCGTCGAGGTAAGAGATTCCATAAAGTTTCCCCCTACATAAACAAGCTAAAGAACACTAAAAAACATACATTTAACACATACTATTAAACACAAAGGAAAGAAAGGACAGACAGACTGTTGACGAAGCAGGGTGGAACCCGGGTCTCTGGCACTGTGAGGCAACTGATCTATTAGTTACACCACCGTTAATGGCCTACGATGCTCTATCTAGATGGTGTCTGCTTTACTGATCCTGTGTCAGTGGTTCTTAACCTGGGGGTCATGGCCCCCCTATGGGGGTCGTTTGGGGCTTTGCCGGGGGTCATGAAGGGGACACAAATAACATATCAATTAGTTGTGCCCATGTTTGGGAACCTAACAAAGGTACATATCACATACAGTATTTTGTTCGCGTATACGCGTGGTGCCAAAAAGGTTCCCCTACACCCCCTTCCCCCACACCCCCCCTCCCCCACCCCCACCCCCCTACCCTAAATGCCCCCCTACCCTCCCGTGTGACTGGGACCCAACGGGTCCAACTTAGTCTAGTACCAAGTGAAAAGCAACAAGACACATAAAAGTTAACATAAACATCCACCACAGTGGATTCCACATTCCTCACTGTGACGGAAGGCAATAAAGTTCAATCTTCTTCATCTTTGTTCTCCCGCGGTCAGGGCAGCCAAACCATCCGCAGTCGGGGTGATCAAAGGCCCCGCGGCCGATGATCGAAGTTCCCGTCGGGGTGATCGAAACGTCGGGGCAATTGAAACTCACTCCCTCACTCACTCACTCACTCACATGGAGCTCCCGAATCGACCTCTTCTTACCAGAGACCGCAGGCTTCACGATGATGAAGTCCCACAGGCTCCCGCTCCTGCTTGGAGCGCCGGGTCGGTCTCCAGGAAAAGCCACCAACTCCATGATGTTAAACTGTAGTGGGGAAGGAGATACGATGCGGAAAAAAATCGCATCTCCGGCGAGGTGAAAAAATTTCACCCCCCCCCCCCTCCTCCCCCAGCACCCACATAAACAAACCAAGGAACACTAAAACATACTTTTTAACACATACTAAAAGTAACAAAAAAGAAAGGACAGAAAGACTGTTGGCGGGGCAGCCACCCAGGTCATGCAGCATCTCTGGGGAAGATTGAACCAAACCGTCACCTCGCCATGGTCTCCAGAGATGCTGCCTGACTGGCTGAGTTACTCCAGCACTTTGTCCTTTTTGTAAACCCACATGAGCAGTTCCCTGTGTCTAGGCTTTGTCCTGCCCCCACCTCTCTTCTAGCTATCTCCCCACCACAATAAACCTGAAGAAGGGTCCCGATTCAAAACATCACCTTGCCATGTTCTCCAGAAATGCTGCCTGTCCCACTGAGTTGCTCCAACACTTGATGTATTTTTATTGAGGTCAATAGTACTTTCTGATATCAGTTAGAATATAATTAATCACACACACACTTATAATCTGTTTGATTCAGTAACACAAAGGTCAGGGTAATTACTCATTGAGGAAGAATGAAAGTTTTGAGCAATATCAAAGATAACCGTGTCGGAAGGAACTGCAGATGCTGGCTTAATCCGAACATATGACACAAAGAGGTGGAGTAACTCAGCGGGTCAGACATCATCCCTGGAGAAAAGGAATAGAGTCTCGACCTGAAACGTCATCTATTCCTTTTCTCCAGAGATGTTGTCTAACCCGCTGAATTACTCCAGCATTTTGAGTCCTTCGAAGGTGACCAGTTCCAGTGGCAACTAAACGTATATCCTACAACTAAAACATTAGAAGATATCCCAAAGGAATTTTGTTTTGCAGAACCAAAACAGTAGCAGAGAGAAGAGAGTGAAGCTAAGTTTGTGGTGAGAAAAAAGACTTGGTTAAAGATGTTTGAGACGATTTATTAAAACAGAACAGGAAGTTGCAACAGGGATTAGAACGGCACAGTGGTGCAGCGGGTAGAGCCGCTGCTTCACAGTGCAAGAGATCCGGCTTCTGTCCTGATCTCGGCTGCTGTCTGTGAGGAGTCTGCACATTCTCCCTGTGACGTGTGGGTTTCCTCTGGGGTCATCCTCTCTGATCCCTGCCGGCCCATGTAGGGTGATTGGCCTCTGTAAATTGCCCCTAGTGTAGGGAGTGGATGAGAAAGTGGGATAACGTGGAACTAGTGTGAACGGGTGATTGATGGTCGGTGTGGACGGTGAGTCGAAGGGCTTGTTTCCGTGCTGTATCTCGAAACTAAACTCCAAACTAAAACTTAACAAAGGCTTTCATGAGCCTAGTGCTTAACAGCTGGTGAATGGTAGAGCATGGGGTAGGGAGGCTCTGTGTTAGAGAAGGGGTGGTTGCAGATAAACTGGAGAAGGCCAGTAAACCAACATCTGCGGTTTCTTGTGGCACCTTAGTACTAACTATATTTAGTCATGGAGATATACAGCACGGAAACAGGCCCTTCAGCCCAACGCGTCCATGCCGAACAAGATGCCTGATCTAGCTAGTGCCCATATGCCCATAATTGACCCATATACAGTACCTGTTTCCGACAATCATGGGCAGATGGGCACTAGCTAGATCAGGCATCTATTTCGGCATGGACGCGTTGGGCTGAAGGGCCTGTTTCCGTACTGTATATCTCTATGACTGTAAATGTTGTATAACGTTAGTACCTCCACCAATGTAAAGCACTTTGGCCAACGAGAGTAGTTTTTTAAATGTGCTATAGAAATAAAAAGTGATCCCTGTAAATCTTTCCGATCCATGTACCTGTGCAAGGCCCATTCCAGGCTGCAGGAGTACGTGTTGAGGGACTCACTGAAGTTCTGCTCAGCCATTGCCAAAGCTCTGTGGTAGACGACCACAGTCTAGAGTCCTTCCACTGCTGGACATTGAGGAGCAGAGTCTGCTGGGGACACCAGGTCCCTACCTGGTCGGAGAGGCAGCTTTTCTCCAGGCTGCAATTTCGACCTGTCCTCGCGGCCTACCAGCGGGCCTGGAGCGAGGTTTCCTGAGGGAACCGCCCAGAACATCGGCTTTGGCGGCGGCACAGCGCTGGAGCGCTATCGCGGATTGGGCGATGCCTTACCCGGGTCGCCGCGCTGGAGCTCCGGTGAGCTGAAGACCGCCGATGAACATCGCGGAGCTGCGGGACTGTGGAGCGGCCAGCCGCAGGCGGCGGCGCTGACTTTAACATCGGGAGCCTGGGATCTCTTGTTGAGATCGCCAGTGGTGGAGCTCCATCCAGCGCGGCCTGTCGGCTTCGGAAGCCGCTGTCTCGAGTAAGGAGGCGGCCGTTCCAGGTGTCCCAAGCCGCTGAGAGGATTCTCCCGACGCCGGAGCACCATCACCCGGCGAGAACGGCCTGGAACATCGGGCTTCTTTAGCGACGACTGCGGAAGCCTCAATAGGCCCAACTATGGGTGGACATGGGGATGGGACTGGACTTAGTGCCTTCCCTCATAATGGAAACCATTGTGGGGGGATGTTTTTTATGTTACATTTCTTTATTATTGTCATGTTTGTATTCTTTTTTTTATGTGCTGCATTGGCAACAAGCATTTCACTACACCAATTGGTGTAGGTGACTAATTAAGAAACCTTTGAACCTTTGAACACCCACCAAACAGGTGAAGGGATATCACCTCCGGACCGCAAGATCCCAAGAAATTGCAGAAAAGTGTGGACACAGCCCAGACCATGACACAAACCAACCTATCTTTCATTGATTCCATTTACCTCACGCTGCCTCGGCAAGGCCAGCAGCATAATCAAGGACAAGTGGCGCCCTGGATGAACCATCCTACCACAACTAGAGAGCAGGTCTGAACTGTTATTTTGATCGGACTTTACTGGCTTTATCTTGCACTAAACGTTCTTCCTTAATCGTGTAGCTGTACACTGTGAATGGCTCGACTGTAATCATGTATTGTCATTCCGCTGACAGGATAGCACACAACAAAAGCCTTTCACTGTACCTCGGTACACGTGACAATAAACTAAACTAAGGGGGCTACATGAGTGACAAGGATGTTTTATTTGAACATATGTGTGAACATTACTGAGTATAACACTAATAAATGTATAGAGAAATTGTGAATGTCTGAAGAGTTTAGTTTACAGTCGCAGTAGGGAAAACGGTCCTTCAGTTCACCAAATCCATGCCGACCATCGATCATTCACTTACAGTTCTATTTTATCTCACTCTCATATCCACTCTACACACAAAGGGACAACTTACAAAGGCCCATAAACCTACAAACCTGCACGTCTTTGTGATGTGGGAAGAAACCGGAGCACCCGGAGGAAACCCCCAGGATTACAGGGAGAACGTGCAAACTCCACACAGATAGCTCCCGAGGTTAGGATCGAACCCTCTCTGGCACAGCGAGGCAGGAGGAGGTAGTTGCGACAGGCACTATCGCAACATTTAAGCAGCATTTAGATAAGTACATGGATAGGAGAGCTTTAGAAGGAAAATGCTGGAGAAACTCAGCGGGTGAGGCAGCATCTATGGAGCGATGGAAATAGGCAACGTTTTGGGTCGAAATCCTTATTGGGGCAAATGCAGGCAGGTAGGACCAGTGTAGATGGGACATGCTGGTGGGAGTGGGCACGTTGAGCTGAGGGACCTGTTTCTGCGCTGTATGACTGAATATAGTTATAGCACCTGCTTTAACTTCCTCCTCTGGCAGCTCGTTTCATTTATCACCAAATAAGAAACTTATTTGAAGAGCTTGTTTAAAAATAATCAATTAATTACCCTCAATGCCAATGGCCAACTGATTAAAATGCTAGATAGTCACAAAAAGCTGGAGAAACTCAGCAGATCAGGCAACATCTCTGGAGAAAAGAAAAAGGAATAGGAAAATATTTCAGGTCGAGATCCTTCTTTGAGGGTCAGGGGGTAGGGGAACAAGAGATATAGATGGTGATATAGAGAGAAATCAGGCAAATTAATGAAAGATGTGCAAAAAAGTAACAAAGAACAAGGAAACAGACTAATGTTGGATGTGGGCTAGCTGTTACCAAGTTATACAGAAATGAAACTCAGTGAAACTAGTACAACAACTAGGGTGGGGGAGGAAAGGTTTACTTGAAACTAAAGAAATCAATATTTGTACCGCTGGGTTGTAAGCTGCCCAAGTGAAATATGAGGAGCTGTTCCTCAAATTTGTGTGTGGCCCGGGACAGAAGGGTCAGTGTGGGAATGGGAGGGGGAGTTAAAGTGGGATCTACGAGAGATCACATAGGCCAAGACAAAGACAGACAAGACAAGACAAAGGTGTGTTCAGCGAAACGATCGTCCAGTCTACATTTGGTCTCGCCAATGTATAAGAGTCCACACCTGGTACAGTAGATGGGGTTGGTGGGGGATGCAAGTGAACCTGGTTCAGTAGATGGGGTTGGTGGGGGATGCAAGTGAACCTGGTTCAGTAGATGGGGTTGGAGGAGGATGCAAGTGAACCTGGTTCAGTAGATGGGGTTGGTGGGGGGTGCAAGTGAACCTGTTGCAGTAGATAAAAGTGCTGGAAAAATTCAGCGGGTGTAGCAGCATTTATGGAGCGAAGGAAATAGGCAACGTTTCGGGCGGAAACCCTTCTTCAGACTGATGTAGGGTGCGGGGCACAGGACAGGGAGAAGAAAGGAAAAAGGAAGAGGAGGAGCCCGAGGGCTGAGGGAGAGCTGAGAAAGGGAGGGGACAGCAAGGGCTACCGGAAATTGGTGAATTCAATATTTATGCCGCTAGGGTGCAGACTGCCCAAGCGGAATATGAGGTGCTGCTACTCCAATTTCTGGTGGTGCTTACTCTGGCCAAGGAAGGAGGCCCAGGATAGGAGGTCGGATTCAGAATGGGAGGGGGAATTGAAGTGCTGAGCCACAGGGAGATCAGGTTGGTTAATGCAGACCGAGTGGAGGTGTTCGGCGAAATGATCGCCAAGCCCATGCTTGGTCTCACCGATGTAGATCAGCGGACATCTAGAGCAGCGGATGCAATAGATGACGTTGGAGGAAATGCAGGTGAACCTCTGTCCACCTGGAACGACTGCTTGGGTCCTTGAATGGAGTCAAGGGGGGAGGTAAAGCGACAGGTGTAGCACCTCTTGCGGTTGCAAGGGAAAGTGCCCGGGGAGGGGGTGGTGTAGGAGGGAAAGGAAGAATTGACCAGGGAGTTACGGAAGGAGCGGTCTTTGCGGAAAGCAGACCGGGGGGGTGGGGGGTGGGGGGTGGGGGGAGATGGGAAGATGTGGCGAGTGGTGGGGTCACGTTGGAGGTGGCGAAAATGACGGAGGACTATTTGTTGTATGTGACGGCTAGTGGGGTGAAAGGTGAGGGTTAGGGGGACTCTGCCCTTGTTACGAGTGGGGGGGATGGGGAGAGAGAGCAGTGTTACGGGGTATGAAAGAGACCCTGGTGAGAGCCTCATCTATAGTAGGGGAGGGGAACCCCCGTTCCCTGAAGAATGAGGACATTTCCGATGCCCTGGTGTGGAACACCTCATCCTGGGAGCAGATGCGGCATAGACGGAGGAATTGGGAGTAGGGGATGAAGTCCTTACTGGAAGCAGGATGGGAAGAAGAGTAGTCTAGATAGCCGTGGGAGTCAGTAGGTTTATAGTGGATGTCGGTCAGAAGTTTATCACCTGCGATGGAGATAGTGAGGTCAAGAAATGGTAGGGAAGTGTCGGAAATGGTCCAGGTGGCTACCTTCGATTTTTCAGCATCTGCAGTTCCTTCTTAAATAACCTGTTGCAGTAGATGGGGTTGGATGAGGTTCAAGTGAATCTGGTGCAGTAGATGGGGTTGGATGAGGTGCAAGTGAACCTGGTGCAGTAGATGGGGTTGGATGAGGTGCAAGTGAACTTGGTGCAGTAGATGGGGTTGGGTGAGGTGCAAGTGAACCTGGTGCAGTAGATGGGGTTGGATGAGGTGCAAGTGAACTTGGTGCAGTAGATGGGGTTGGATGAGGTGCAAGTGAACCTCCACCACACCTGTTGCTGTCCTTGGCTAGAACGCGACCAGACCATTGGTGGGCACGGTCCCTTTTATGCTAATGTTTCTCAAAGGGGCGGGACGATCAATGCGATTGGTTGTCTGAGGCAGACGTCGCCCGCGGTGTTAAAGCGCTGCGCTGCCGGAGGGCGGCGCTGTCGAGTGGAGGCAGGAAGCCGGAGACAAGCGCAGTCCAGTCCAGTCTGCTCCAGGTGGCCGGTTCGATCCCCGCATCTCCTTCCCGTCTGTCCGTCCGCGGAACTCGCCCCTTTGCCATGAAGCTGAAGCTGAACCTGGCAGCCTTTCTACTGCTGCTGCTGGCGGCGTGCTGCGGCTCGGGCCGCTGCGCCGGGAGGAACATCGTGCTGATACTGGTGGACGATCAGGACGCGGAGCTGGGAGGAATGGTAGGTAGGTAGGTGGTGCCAGGTGGAACACGCCTCTCCGCGGGGCAGCTGCAACTTCAGCCCCAGGCAACGCAGCTAGGCGCCGAGGCTTGCAAGGAGAGGGGCGGCGAGAGTGGGACAGCCAGGAGACGTTTCGGGACGGGACCCCTTGGTGGGACACCCACAGTCCCAGTCCCTTCTCCCCCCCACGGGTGAAGCGCCCTGGTTGGTTTCGTAATTCACACAGAGGGGGTTTATACACCGTCCAGATGGCAGCTTGTCAAACCTCCCAGATCAACATCAACGCACTTTACAGGAAAAAAAAAGTTTCAGCAAAACACAAAAGTTTTAGAGGAACTCTGGAGGTCGGGCAGCATCTGTGGAGAGGAGTGGACAGGCCACCTTTCAGGTCGGGACCCTTGAGACTCTGGCATCTGCAGTTCCTTGTGTCTGCTGACACGTTTCCAGGTTTATTGAACCGGGCGGTATTTACCTGAGCCACTACTATGTTTTCTCCTGTGCAGGATGTTGCCCGGACTCGAGGGCCTGAGCTATTGGGAGAGGGTGAGCAAGCGAGGACTCTATCCTTTGGAGTACAGGAGGATGAGGGGATGATCTTAGAGGTGTGCAAAATCATGAGAGGTATAGATTGGGTAGATGCACAAGGTCTCTTCCCCACAGTAGGGGAATCGAGAACCTAGGGTGAGGGGGTGAAGATTTAATAGGAGCACCAGGGGTAACTTTTTTACACAAAGGTGTATGGAACGGGTGCTGGAGGAGGCAGTTAAGGCAGGTTTGGATAGGACTGGTATAGAGGAATGTGGGCCAAATGCAGGCAGGTGGGACCAGTGCAGATGGGACGTGTTGGTCGGTGTGGGCAAGTTGGGCTGAAGGGCCTGTTTCCACACTGTATGACTCTAAAGTGCTGCCTCGCCCTGCACGTCCAAAAGGTTTTTAATCTTGTTGTGACCTTCATTGCTTTTTGTTTTAACTGTTCTAACTGGCCGATAGCTAACTGTTAGGTTGCGAAGATAGGTGCAAAATGCTGGAGCAACTCAGCGGGACAGTCAGCATCTCTGGATAGAAGGAATGGGTGATGTTTCAGGTCGAGACCCTTCTTCAGACTGAAACAAAGTCTGAGACTGAGGGCAAATCTGAGCAGAGAAATGAAACAGTGTCAGAAGAAGGGTCTCGACCTGAAACGTCACTCATTCCTTCTCTCCAGAGATGCTGCCTGTCCTGCTGAGTTACTCCAGCTTTTTATGTCTTATCTTCGAAATGAAACATTAAACTGAACGTGAGCTTGTAATTTAGAAGAGACGAGCAGTGAGGAAAAAGGATGGCTGTTGGTGGCACTGGTACAAAAGTCGGGGAGGGTTTTGGCTCAGCAGATCATGATGTGGAATCAATTTCGAGTTAAGGAGAACACAGAATACGTTGGCAGTGGTTGTTTATAGGCCACTGAATAGTGGTTATAATGTTGAGCACGTACCAAGCCAGGGATTCTGATGTGAACAAAGGAAACTAAATATTAATAGGTCACAAGGAAAATAAATATCAAAAAGGGTGGCATGGTGGGACTGCAGTAGAGTCCCTGCCTCACAGCGCCAGAGACCAGGGTTCGATCCCGACTACGGGTGCTGTCTGTACAGAGTTTGTATGTTCTCCCTGTAACAGTGTGGGTTTTCTCAGAGACCTTGGGTTTCCTCCCACACTCCAAAGGTTTGTAAGTTCATTGGCTTGGTATAAATTTAAATTGTCCCTCGTCTGTGTAGGATAGTGTTAATGTGCGGGGATCGCTCATCGGTGCGGACTCGGTGAGCTGAAGGGCCTGTTTCCGTGCTGTATCTCTGAACTAAAACAAAACACACCAGGTGCTGGAGGTCAGGCAGCATCTCTGGGGACCGTGGATAGGTGACATTTTATGACAATAGACAATGGGTGCAGGAGTAGGCCATTCGGCCCTTCGAGCCAGTCAATCAATGTGATCATGGCTGATCATTCCCAATCAGTATCCCGTTCCTGCCTTCTCCCCATATCACCTGACTCTGCTGTCTTTAAGAGCCCTATCTAGCTCTCTGTTGAAAGTATCTGGAGAACCAGCCTCCACCGCCCTCTGAGGCAGAGAATTCCACACACTCACAACTCTCTGTGTGAAAAAGTGTTTCCTCATCTCCGTTCTAAATGGCTTGCCCCTTATTCTTAAACTGTGACCCCTGGTTCTGGACTCTCCCACTTCCCCCATTTTGAACTGGCACCCTTCTTGAAAACAAATATATTAAAGACATGTTAACAATGGTAGGTTAGGCCACTGTATTAAATTGCCTGGTAAAAGCTGCCAGTTACATTGACACCACATATTCTGCCACAAATGTACATTCCTTTAGGACATGGTATGAAAAGTGGGTCAACTGTAGATTACAGGGGAAAAAAACGATCACATTAAAAAGGCTTAATATAAGTTGCAAAAAAAAGTTAGCCGAAGGATTGTGTTTTGGAATTTGACAAAGGATCAGGACTGGACGGGCTGCAGCCTTAATCACAGCCCTGCTGATGGTGGTACGGTGGTGCAACTGGTAGCATCTTAAGTTCGATCCTGACCTCTGATGCTTCTTGTGTGGAGTTAGCACGTTCTCCCTGTGACTGTGTGGGTTTCTTCTGGCTCCTCCAGTTTCTACCCACATAGCAAAGACTTGCAGGTTTGTAGGTTAATTAGCATCTGGAAATTGCCTCAAAGTTTATAAGGTAAAGGAGCAGAATTAGGCCATTCAGCCCATCAAGTCTACTCCATTCGTGGCCGATCTATCTTTCCCTCTCAACCCCATTCTCCTGCCTTCTCCCCGTAAGCCCTGACACCTGTACTAATCAAAAGTCTGTCTATCTCTGCCTTAAAAAATATCCATTGACTTGGCCTCCACAGCCTTTTGTGGCAAAGAATTCCACAGATTCACCATCTTCTGACTAATAAATTCCTCCTCATCTCCTTTCTAAAGGTACATCCTTTATTCTGAGGCTGTGCCCTCTGGTCCTAGTCTCTCTACATTCATTCTATACAGGCCTCCACTATTCAATAAGTTTCAATGAGGTCCCCTGATATCCTTCTAAACTCCAGCGAGTGCAGGCCGAATGCTGTCAAACGCTCATCGTATGTTAACGTTATGGATCCTGGGATCATTCTTGTAAACCTCCTCTGGACCCTCTCCAGAGCCAGCACAGCCTTCCCCAGATGTGGGGCCCAAAATTGCTCACAATATTCCAAATAGTGTGAAAGGAATGGATGAGAAAGTGGGACAACATAGAACTAGTGTGAATTGGTGGTTGATGGTCGGTGTGGGCCGTAGGGCCTGTTGCTGTGCTGTTTCAATCAATTCAAACCTGTAAATTGACTGCGGAAGCCAGAGTGAGAGTAAACTAACCTAAAGCTTATTAAAAACAGGTTTTAAGAGCTTCGACAGATACTGAAAAAGGATAAAACTAGTAAGTGTAGGACAGAGATTTACCGTATACCTTATGGACAACTCAGGAATAGGTCCTTTGACTCATGATAGGGGGTAGGCTGTTGGAAGGAAGTCTGATTTATTGTATTCACTGTAATTTAGAATGATGAGAGGTATTCTTATAGAAACATAAAATTCTTAAGGGATTGTGCAGGCTAGATGCAGGAAAAATGTTCCCGATGTTGGGGGAATCAAGAGCTAGCGATCACAGTTTAAGAATAAGTGGTAGGCCATTTAACACTGAGATGAGGAAAAACTGAAGATAGACACAAAATGTTGGAGTAACTTAGCCGGTCAGACAGCATCTCTAGAGAAAAGGAATATGTGACGTTTTGGGTCGCGACCTTTCTTCAGACTGAGAGTCGGGCAAAAGGGAAATGAGAGATATAGACTGTGATGTAGAGAGGTGTAGAACAAATGAATGATAGATATGCAAAAAAAGTAACTATGATAAAGGAAATGGGTCATTGTTAGCTGTGGGCTAGGTGGGAACGAGTACAGACAATGGGACTCAAGACTACTTTGAAGCTGGTGTGACTTGGAAGGGGGAGGGATGGAGAGAAATGGAATGCAGGAATTACTTGAAGTTGGAGAAATCAATATTCATCCCACTGGGTTGAAAGCTTGTGTCCTGGGAGAGAGATTACTGAACTGAGAAGAAGGATTTTGGTCCGAAATGTTACCTATTTCCTTCGCTCCATAGATGCTGCCGCACCCGCTGAGTTTCTCCAGCACTTTTGTCTACCTTCTTACTAAACTGAGGGGCTGACATTTTCTTGCACCATAGAAAATAGGCGCAGGAGTAGGCCATTCGGCCCTTCGAGCCTGCACCGCCATTCAATATGATCATGGCTGATCATCCAACTCCGTATCATGTACCTGCCTTCTCTCCATACCCCCTGATCCCTTTAGCCACAAGGGCCACATCCAACTCCCTCTTAAATATAGCCAATGAACTGGCCTCAACTACCTTCTGTGGCAGAGAGTTCCAGAGATTCACCACTCTCTGTGAAACATAGAAAACGGGCGCAGGAGTAGGCTATTCAGCCCTTCGAGCCAGCACCGCCATTCAATATGATCATGGCTGATCATCTGAAATCAGTACCCCGTACCATAAGACAAGGCGATGTGGTATTGTTGACTTTTGCAAATGATGCATTGACCCTGACTAGAAATGATATCCAAACGATTTGTTTGTGTATGAAAATGGCCTTGTGACATTCTCTGAACTGAAGGCCAGTCAGCGTGTCATTCAGCCTTACAGTTTCACTTCCTATCAGTAGACCGAGGTTTTCTCGTGGATGTTCAGTCTGGAGATAGTACTGCTTTGGCGGAAGTGGATGTGCTGCTGGGACGGCGTGCAACACTGACCTTCCGCGTGACAGTCATCTGTTCTGGCTGAACGTATCCGCCCGCACACGAGTGTGGTCAGGGGTTTGAGTGTCATTGGAGCCTCACCTGACTGACTGACTGACTGACTGACGCTCCCATGCACCACTGTGTCAATCCTGGATTGGCAAAACAAATGTTAAAGTCAAGAGTGTTTTATTGTCATATGTACCAGATAGAACAATGAAATTATTACTTGCAGCAGCACAACAGAATATGTAAATATAGTACGCTGTAAACCAGGGGCCGGCAACGTACGCCCCCCGTGCCGAATACGGCCCATAACCCGAAATCATCCGGCCCGCAGGCGGATTTTTTCCCCCGTAATCATCCGGCCCGCTAAGCACTACGAGCAGCGGCCGAGCACCCCGAGCAGCGGCCTAGCGCCGAGCTCTGGCTGTACCACATCCATGTTTAAGAAAGAACTGCAGATGCTGGAAAAAAAACCGAAGGTGGACAAAAGTGCTGGAGAAACTCAGCGGGTGAGACATGTAAGGATTGCATGAGGCTGCCTCACCCACTGAGTTTCTCCAGCATTTTTGTCTACCTTCTGTGAACACGTGATTTGATGCCTGCCATCTGGGGCGGGATCCGTGTGTACACGTGATAGATGTGGCCCGCCATCCGTTCACAGACCATGCAGAACAAGGTTGCCCACCCCTGCTGTAAACAATATAATATGCGAGAAAAAGAAGTTCAGTGTGTGTGTGTATATATATGTTTACACACACATATACATTCAATTGTTATGGCTGATGTAAAATTTGGGTGGTATGGTGGTGCAGCTGGTAGAGAGCTGCTGCCCGGGTTTGATCCTGACCTTGGGTGCTGTCTGTGTGGAGTTTGCATGTATGCATTAGTGCTAAGTCATCACACTTTTGCATCCACTGCCCACAGGCCTTCCCAAACCTGTTGTGCTGCTACAAGTAAAAATGTAATTGTTTTGTTACAGATGACACTAAAACATTCTTCCCGCTCTTGACTCTGTGACTCCGTGGGTTTCCTCCCTCATCCCAAAGACATGTAAATTTCTCGGATAATTCTCCCCTGTGGGATTCTCCAGGTATTCCAGAATCTCCGGGTACTCCAGATTCCTCCTACACTTCAAAGGCGTGCAGGTTTATAGGTTAAATGGCTCCTATCAATTGTCCCTAATGGGTAGGATAGAGCTAGTGTGTATGGGGTGATTGCTTCTCGGAGAGGACTTGGTGGGCTGAAGGGCCTGTTTCTACACTGTAAATCTAAAGTTTAACTTAAACTAAGCTAGAAGTTTTTTGGATACTATTTGAATTTCATGATCCTTTTGGTTCTGTAAATACCATGAACAACAGCAGTTAATGGCTTCTCGTGCAGAATTCCTGGAATTTGAGGAAAAGTTCTATCAGTAAGTTGAAGTAAAATCTCAATGCAAAGTCCTTTCCAGCATACATATTGTCTTTTGTAGGAAGGAATTACAGATGCTGGTTTAAATCGAGGATAGACACAAATGCTGGAGTAACTCAGTGGGACAGGCAGCATCTCTGGAGAGAAGAAATGGGTGACGTTTCGGGTCGAGACCCTTCTTCAGATAAAATATAGTCAGGGACAGTCAGACTGGTCGGCGAATTATGAAGGGGAGGGATGGAGAGAGAGGAGAAACAAGGATTACTTGATGTTAGAGAAGTCATTCTGTTTACTCTCCCTCTCCATCTGATGGGGAGAGAGATTGGCTTTCTTGCCTTTTTCAGTTGCTTGTTGAGATTCTGACGTCTTGCTGTTTCCTCTTGATTAGATGGCTTATGGCTTCCCAGCCATTTCCCTTTTTATTACGAGTTCTCTGCTGATTTGTTGGTACGTGGCTTTTGTTTAATTTTGAGTAAATACAGATGGTGCTGCAGAAACTCAGTGGGTCAGCCAGCATCTACGGTGCCATCGGATATGTTGCTATTTCAGGCCAAGACCCTGCATTGGGGCTTAGAGTATCTGAGTTTCTGATTAAATTGGTCAGAATTTTGTCCCTGGAAATGGATAGTTAATATGTCGAGTGTGAAAGCTGTGATGCAGCGTTAGGGTGTGGGGATTTCGAGACTAGTTTGAAAGCCCAACAATGAAGGAAGTGGTGAACACTGCCTGGTCCATCAGGGATAATGAAGATCACACTATCGAAGGGATCTGTAGGAGGTTGCTGCCTCAAAAAGGCAGCCAGCATCTTCAAGGATCCTCGCCACCCTGGCCATGCCCCAATTTCACTCCTGCCGTGAAGGTGGAAGGTATAGGAGCCTGAAATCTATGACCTCCAGGCTCAAGAACAGCTTCTTCCCAATGACCGTCTGGCACTAGAATTGTGGCACAATGGTGCAATGGCAGAGTTGCTGCCTCACATAGCCAGAGACCTGGGTTAGACAATAACTATGGGCGCTGTCTGTACATTCTACCTGTGACCACCTGGGTTTTCTCTGAGTGCTCCAGTTTCCTCCCACGTCCCAAAGACGGGCAGGTTTGTAGACTAATTTGCTTTGGCAAATTGTCCTTGGTGTGTAGGATAGAACCAATGTATGAGGGGATTGCGGTCGGCGTGCTGCGGGCCGAATGGCCTGTTTCCATGCTGCATCTCTAAACTAAACTACAAACAATAGCTAAACCGTGAACTATGAAATGTCTTCTCTGCACTAAGTACTTTAGGCATTTTTGCACTAACATTGCATTTAAAAAATGTATTGGATTTTTTTGTTCATTACAGTATGTTATCTGTCAGTGCTGTGTTTCTAGTCCTGTTATGCTGCTGCAAGAAAGAGTATCATTGCTCTGTGTTTGGTACATATGGCAATTAAACATTCTTGACTCTTGAACAGTGTAGAGAAAGATTTATTTTGCACATAACCAACTGGCCTATCTCGGATGGCAATGCTTAAGATGAATACTTGATTGGAGTGCTTTAGGTTTCACACCAATATTTTAGAATTCATTAAGATCTGTTTCTCTTTCCTTTTCTTTCAACGAAACTTCTAATTAATCTCTATTCTACATTTCTATCTTGAATCTGAAGTGGAAGTGTGAACATGGCCACATCCTACCACAGTGATGCAGCCAGCTACAAGTTCTGAAGATAAGGCACAGAATATTAGAGTAACTCTGGAGAACATGGACAGGGGTTGTTTTGGGTGGGGAGCCTTCATCAGTCTGTGTTCTGAAGGACATCGGTGCTGTTCCAGGCCTGGGCAATTCCTGAACACACAAACAACCACTCTTGTGAACAGTGATAATGACTCCATCTAAGATAATTACAGACATCTTTTAAAAGTAAAAGTGACATAGGGAACTGCCAAAGCCCCGAAGGGTCCTGAGCTGAAACATCGTCTATCCAAGTTCTCCACAGATGCTGCCTGTTTCACTGAGATACTCCAGCACATTGTGTGTTTTCTTCCAAAAATAAAATCACTCAATCCCCACATGTCAATTAGTTTATAGAATCAACATAGAGGCAGGAAACATGTTCCCGATGTTGGGGGAGTCCAGAACCAGGGGCCACACACAGTTTAAGAATAAGGAGTAAGCCATTTAGAACAGAGAGTGGTGAGTCTTGTGGAATTCTCTGCCTCAGAGGGCGGTGGAGGCAGGTTCTCTGGATGCTTTCATGAGAGAGCTAGATAGGGCTCTTTAAAAATAGCGGAGTCGGGGAATATGGGGAGAAGGCAGGAACGGGGTACTGATTGGGGATGATCAGCCATGATCCCATTGAATGGTGGTGCTGGCTCGAAGGGCCAAATCGCCTACTCCTGCACCTATTGTCTATTAACATGGTGACAGGCTCTTCGGCCCATCGAGTCCAGGTCGCCCCTCACCCATTCACGCAACTTCTATGTTATTCCACTTCGGCATCCATTCAAGAGTTAAGAGTGCATGTGATTTATACACTCCCTACTCCCATTAGGGGACAATTTACAGGCCGATTAACCTTTAAACCCTTTGGTATATGGGAGGAAGCCGGAGCACCCGGAGGAAAGCTATGCCATCACAGGGAGGTCATGCAAACCACACGTGGACAGGTCGGGATTGAACCCGTGTGTTTGGCACTGTGAGGCAGTGTCTCTACCAGCTGCACCACGGTGCCCAACCGCTAATGAAGCCTTTGTGAGGGGGACAGTACAGTACAGGTCTGAAGAAGTGTCTCGACCCAAAACGGGTCGCCGATGATACACAACTTTACCTCTCCACAAAACCAAACACCTCCCTTCCCCCAACTGCCCTCACCACCTGTCTTCAAGCTATCAGCAACTGGATGTCACTCAACCTTCTAAAACTCAATGGAAATAAAACAGAAATCATGCTAATTGGCTCAAAGTCCGCACTCTCCAAAACCCACCCGTTCACCATTTCAGTTGATGGCTCACCCATACCCACCTCCTCCCATGTCAAAAGTCTCGGCGTCATTCTGGACAGTACACTTTCCTTTGGCCCCCACATCAGCAATATCACACGCTCTGCATACTTTCATCTCCGCAACATCTCCAGACTCCGCCCCTCCCTCTCCAAAGACAATACAAAAGTCCTCATCCACGCTCTGGTCACATCCCGCATCGATTACTGCAACGCCCTCCTCACTTGCACCTCCAATAAACTTCTTCATCGCCTCCAATGCATTCAGAACTCTGCAGCCCGGATCATCACCCGCACCAGATCATCGGACCACATCACACCCATCCTCACTCAGCTCCACTGGCTCCCTGTGCACCACCGGATTAACTACAAGATTTTACTGCTGACCTTCAAAGCCCTACACCACCTTGCTCCCCAATACCTCTCTGACCTGCTGCTACCATACACTCCTTCCCGGTCACTTTGTTCCTCCTCAGCTGCCATTTTAACTGTCCCCACATTTATACTCAGCACCATGGGTGCCGGAGCCTTCAGCTGCTCTGCCCCACGTCTCTGGAACACTCTCCCACCTCCCATCCGTCACCTGGACACTATCGATCAATTCAAATCACAACTCAAAACACACCTGTTTAGATTAGCATACCCGACATAACTTCCACCATGTTCACCCTGATTTTAATGACTTAAAATGTTTTGTGTATTTTTTGTTTTTTTTGTTTTTAATCAACTTGATTTTAATAGTGATAAATGTATTGTGATTTTATGTCCTGTAAGGTGTCCTTGGGTGTCCACAAAGGCGCCAGCAAATAAAATGCATTATTATTATTATAAAACGTCACCCATTCCTTCTCTCCAGAGATGAGTTACTCCAGCATTTTGTGTCTACCCTCGGTGTAAACAAGCATCTTCATTTCCTTCCAACACAGTACAATCCATGTTTATCTGTGATTGCATTCCTGAGTGTTTCTGTTAGCACTTTGGATGTTTGTGCTTGGGCTCAGGACGTTTTATTGAAGTTGTCTTTGCAGTTCGGGCTTTATAGAGGGGCCTGAGGAGTAGATACAGTACATCATCAATCACCTGCTGACAGTCGGTTCACATACAATGATCCATTCTGTGCACTGATCAAACCTCTCCACATAGGAGAGTTCAGGAGATTGATTAGATTAGATTAGATTCAACTTTATTGTCATTGCACATAGTATAAGTACAGGTACAACAAAATGCAGTTTTGCATCTAACCAGAGTGCAAAGTAGTAAAATGCTGATTAAGACAAATATATACAAATGAGGATATATTGGTGTATGTACATAGGCATATACATATATACAGATAGTTGTTAAGGTGCAAAAGATTGACATGTGCTAAATTCTGGTGAATAAGAGCTTAACTATAAGATTCAGATTCAACTTTAGTTGTCATTGTCAGTGTACAGTACAGAGACAACGAAATACAGTTAGCATCTCCCTGGAAGAGCGACATTATATATAAATTATATAAACTATAAATAAAACTGATGAGAAGGGGGTGGGGGGGGGGCGGGGGGGGCTAGTGCCGGGCCTTGAGTTCAGCAGGATAATGGTGTTGAGGACGAAGCTGTTCCTTAGCCTGCTGGTGCGAGACCTGAGGCTCCTGTATGGGAGGAAGGCAAACAGTCCATGGCTGGGGTGTGAGGGGTCCTTAATGATTTTGTCAGCTCGTCTCGGACAGTCTCAGACACCGTGTGCAGTGAAGGACAGCCATGGCAGGGAGCGGGCGAGGCACCGATGATGCGATGGGCGGTTTTCACCACCCGTTGCAGTGCCTTCCTGTCGGCTGTGGTGCAGCTGCTGTACCACACCGTGAAGCAGGTATCAACTCCAAAAATCAACCTCTGCATTCATTTCTGTTTGACCATAAACAGCAAGTATTTACAATGACTTTGTTTACATTAGGGTGTAAATCAGCAAAGGTAACATTGTAGAAGTAAGGAATTGCAGATGCTGGTCTTCAAAGAAAAAGGCACAAAGTGCTGGCACAACTCAGCTGGACAACTCCGACACAATCTCTGGAGAACGTGGATAGGTGACGTTTCGGGTCGAGATCCCTCTTCATGCGTTTCAGTCTGAAGAAGGGTCTCGACCCGAAATGTCACGCATTCTTGTGCTTCAGCCATGCTGCCTGATCCGCTGAGCTACTCCAGCTTTTTGTCTGTCTTTGGTTTAAACTAGCATCTGCAGTTCCTCCCTACATATGGAAATGTGATATTTTTGGTAGGGACCCTTCTTCAGGCTTATGAAGGGTCCCGACATGAAACATCACATATCTGTGTGCTCCAGAGCAGCTGCCTCACACACTGAGTTACTCCAGCACCGTGACATTGTAAGGTAAATGTATTGGTCTTTGAATTGCCTTTCTCCTGATCCAGAAATTGAGATGTTTTGTGGGGGAATTAGTTTATGACTGGTTTGCATATTGCTGTTTATTACCGTATTATACAATATACAGTAATTATCTTGCAGCTTGTTTCTGCCAGTGCGACTATTTCTCATTGGTTAGGAAAATGTTCATAATTGTGAACAATTTCTATCATATTTCTCCAGCTTCAGTGACTTGACAGGAGCAACGTGGTATATGAAATCTTTTTGATTGATTGATTGAAAGGCGCAGCATGGAAACTCGTCTTTCTGCCCATCGAGTCCACGCTGACCAACGATCACCCGCTCACACTAGTTCTATGTTATCCCACTTTCTCATCCACTCCCCTACACACTTGGGGGCAATTTACAGAGACCAGTTAAGCTACAAACCCCGCACACCTTTGGGATGTGGGAGGCACCCGGAGGAAACCCACACGGTCACAGGGAGAACGTGCAAACTCCACACTCGGACAGCAATGGGAGGCCAGGATCGAACCCGGGTGCTGTGAGGCAGTGGCTCTGCCAATAATTAATTAATTTAATTAATCTCTCCATGAAATTACTGGTACAGCTCATCCCAGACCCTGATGTCCTTCATAAAGTGGACAGCCCTCAATTGGATACATTGTTCCAATCGAGGCCCAGATAAAATGGCAATGCCATAGTTTAGCTTAGAGATACAGCATGGAAACAGGCCCTTCAGCCTACAGAGTCCATGCCGACTATCGATCACCCGTTCACACTAGTTGGATCTTTGTCCCAAACACTCATTCACTTGGGGAAAATTTACAGAAGCCAATTAACCTACAGTCCTGCACGTCCCTGCGATGTGGGATGGAAGCCTCGCGGTCACAGGGAGAACGTGCAAACTCCACACTCAGACAGCAATGGGAGGTCAGGATGGAATCTGGGTCTCTGGCGCTGTGAGGCCGCTGCGCCTCTGTCTCCCAGCTGTCGGAGGGGAAGTCTGAAAGTCATTTGTCAGTAAATAAAATGTTCTGTTTTTGCTGAATTCTTGGTATCGGGAAGGGCTCAGATGGGAAGGGCTCAGATGGGAAGGGCTCAGATGGGAAGGATGTTGCTGTGAGTGATCGGGAGCCTCCCACACTGCTGTGTGGCGTTGAGATAAAGGCGCATCACTCTCCCAGGAATGTAATGAGCAGCCTGTGTCGCCATACAACTGCGTGGGCAACATTAACTGGCCCCAGCCCATGGTCCCTTTAGAAATATATCGGCATTTCGAGGTCCTTCATAATCACTGCATCAATATTCTGTTTAGTTTAGTTTAGAGATACAGCACGGATACAGGACCTTTGGCTCACTGAGTCCGTGCCGCTCAGCGATCCCCGCACGCTAATACAATCCTACACGTACTAAGGACCATTTACAATTCTACCAAAGCCAATTAATCTACAAACCTGTATATTTTTGGCGTGTGGGAGGAAACCGGAGCTTCTGGCGAAAGCCCACGAAGGTCGTGGGGAGAAATTACGGCAAACTCCATACAGACAGCACCCGTAGGCAGAATCGATCCAGGGTCTCCGACGCTGCAAGGCAACAACTCTACCCCTGTGCAACTTTTCAAGGTTAGCTGCGTATCCCAATTTCGAAGGTGCAGTCCACCAAACCTTTCCTCCTGCTGATAGACACAAAAAGCTGGAGTGACTCGGCGGAGCAGGCAGCATCTCTGGAGAGAAGGAATGGGTGACGTTTCATGTTGAGACTCTTCTTCAGCCTTCTTCCTCCTGCTGGTTCAATGTTAGTTTATTGTCACGTGTACCTAGAGGGCCTGTCCCACGAGCATATGACTGCATGCAGCAAGTGCGACCTATAGGGCCTGTCCCATGAGCAAGCGACTCCATACGGCAAGCGCGACCTAACATGGTCGCTTGAGCCGTACGGCCTCGCGGGGCCGGTCCCACTTCGATCGCTGGAGCCCTATGGAGTTATGCGGAGCTGGTCCCGACATCGCGCGGGGCTCCGAAAAACTGACTGTGTTCAAAAATTCCGCGTGGCAACGGCCAGCTGGCCCGCAGCCGCCTCGACGCCGTACGCACCGCCTCGACGCCGTACGTCACGCGCGAACTTCCCACGGACTTCGCTTGAACTTCATGTCACTCACTCGACCTCCGCGCGGCCCTCACTTCTGGTTTGGGCGTGCTTGCCGCATGGAGTCGCATGCTCGTGGGACAGGCCCTTAACTGTCATTGCATCCAGTTAAATAACAATCCTGCTATCCTACAGGCACAATCATACTAAATGCAAGCACAGGAGGCTGGGGGGTGATTTTATTAAGGTGTACAAGATCACGAGAGGAATTGGTAGGGTAAATGCATAGAATCTTTTACCCAGAGTAGGGAAATGGAAGCTTAGGATATGGGTTTAAGTTGAGGTGGGAAAAAATGGTTAGGAAGCTGAGGGGTAACTTTTACACAGTGATAGGTGTATGGAATGAGCTGCTGGAAGAGGTAGCTGAGGCAGGTACTCTCACAATGTTTTAAGAAACATTTAGAGAGGTACATGGATAAGATAGGATTGGAAGGATGTGGGCCAAGCGCAGGCAGGTGGGACTAGTGTAGATGGGGCATGTTGGTCAGCCTGGGCAAATTGGGCTGATGGGCCTGTTTCCACGCTGTGACTGTGTGTGTGACTCTGTGTGTGTGTGTGTGTGTGTGTGTGTGTGACTCTGTGCGTGCGTGTGACTCTGCGCATGTGTACCACACAGAGTCACTACACAAAAGTTGCCACATTTTATGTGCAACCTGTATCCTTCAAGTCTGAAAATAAAAAACAAATGTTAGTCGCATCCTGGCCATAAAGGCCCGCATCCTGGCCATAAAGGCCCGTTGCCCTGGCGATGGCACTGGGCCGGAGTTGCAGGGGTCGGCCTGGCCCAATGACGTGACGACGTTACCATGACGCTGACCTTTCACACTGACCTGCTGATTGCTCCAGCAATTTGTTTCCCATTTCTTGTAAACCTGCATCTGTCGTTCCTTGTGTCCACATCTAGGCTGAACGTCCAAGGTTGCTTGCTTAAGATATGAACTAAATCATTTGGCATGGCTCTTTCCTTGGTCCATGCAGCTTTCAGACATACTTAATGCCCGTTAGAGACTTCAAAGCATTGCAAGACAGGAACAAAAATCTGGAGTAACTCAGCTGGTCAGACAGCATGTCTTGAGAAAAGGAATAAGTGATGTTTTTGGCCGAGACCCCTCTTAAGGTCTGAAGAAGGGTTGAGACTGGAAAAGTCACCTGTTCCTTTTCTCCAGAGTTGGTGTCTGACCCGCTGAGTTACTCCAGCTTTTTGTGTCTATCTTCAGTTTAAACCAGCATCTACAGTTCCTCCCTACACATAAATGCATTGCAATAGCCGATGGGCATGCTCGTGTGGTTTAGGGGCCAGCGTTGACCAGAGTTGGGTGGTATGAGTATTGGGAATGTAATATATGTGTGGACATTTCATTCTGTGCACTCTAACGTTTGAGTTCCCTCTAAGTTTGTACATGGTGAGAAGGAGCAAGCTTGATAAGTTGATGCCCTGATAACGTTGGTGAGATTCCAGGCTCAAAGCCAGTTCTGACTAACGCTTGCCTTCAGTAACTGGACGGCGTGGCCGTAAAGTTGCTGCTTTACAGCGCCAGAGACCAGGGTTCCATCCTCCTTACGTGTGACGTCTGTGCGGAGTTTGTATGCTCTCCCTGCGAACGTATGGGTTTTCTCCGAGTTCAGGTTTCCTCCCACACTCCAAAGACATGTAGGATTGTAGATGAATTGGCTTCAGCAAAATTGTAAATTGTCCCTGGTGTGTAATCTCCTTCATGATCCTTTGAATGAACAAAGATGTGGATTTTTTTTTCCCCTGCAAAAGCTTAGTAGAAACCTGGTGTCCATACCTTGGGCCCTTGGTCAATAGGTTTGATGGAGCCATAGTCATTGGCCCTTGTGCCCAATTCAACAATGCCGACCAAAATGCTCTGTCTACACAAGTCCTACGTGCCGGCATTTGGCCCACATCCCTCTAAACCAGGGGTGGGGAACCTTTTCATGTTGGAATGCCGCATTAAGTTAGCTGTAATCTAATAAGGCCGCATCCAAGAAACTTAAATTAGATATACTTCAAAATGTACATTGTTTTGTAAAAATCTACTATGTACTAACTTCAAGAAAATGAAAACAATTTGTTAATTCTAAAGTTAGCTAACCTTTTAATGACTTTGTTGTGACTGCTTTTTGTGCGAGGTTAACATACATTTTAGAGTCGCATTAGAACTAAATCATGAGCATAACAGGTGTTAAATAGCCCTCATGACTTACTAATGTTTTAATTGTGGCCGTCAGTCGGGGAGGATTATTTCGTTGAATCTTTTTTCACTCTTTGATATTTTAAATACGCTCATTTTAAGATTAATATAAAAATAGTAAAACAAACAAAAACATATTAATAAAATAAAAATAAAAGGATTTGTTCTACAAAATTTGGATTCATTCAAATGGCCGCACTTAATGGCCTAGAAGGCTGCATATGGCCATAAGGCTGCAGGTTCCCCACCCCTGCTCTAAACCTTTCCAGTCCATGTTCCTGTCCAAATGTTCTTAAAATATTGTTGTAGTACCTGCCTCAACTACCTCCTCCAGTAGCTTGTTCCATAAAGTGAAAAAGATGCCACTCTGGTTCCAATTAAATGTTTTCCCTCTCATCTTAAACCTCTGCCCCCTGGTTCTCGACTCTCCTACCATTCACCCTATCCATCTCAGCGTTACTTCTAGCTGTTTTCCAATGTTCCACAGGAAGGTCTAGCGGTGATGTGAATCATGCCAAGGGACGACAGATGGCACAATGGGCTAAGTGTTCGGCTGGCAACCGGAAGGTAGCTGGTTCGAATCCCGCTTGGAGTGCATACTGTCGTTGTGTCCTTGGGCAAGACACTTCACCCACCTTTGCCTGTGTGTGTCCTTGGGCAAGACACTTCATCCACCTTTGCCTGTGTGTGTGGATGTAATTATGTGAAGCACTTTGGGGTCAATGCAAGTTGACTAAAAATGTGCTATATAAATTTAAAAATTTAAAAGGAACATGACCATGGTCCAATGCCCCCTGCTGGTAGCAGGTGTATGTACACAAGAACATGGACAGTGGTATAGGACTTCTGTAGCTATCCTCTGAATCATCCTTTCCACTCCCTCCCCCTTTCCTCCCATCCCCTCCCGCTCCCAAAGAAATCACTAGAGATTTAGAGGCACAGCGTGAAACCTGGCCCTTCAGCCCACCAAGTCTGCGCCGACCAGTTCTATCCTACGCACTAGGGACAATTTGCAGAAGCCAATTAACCTACCAACCTGCACTTCTTTGGAGTGTGGGAGGAAACTGGAGCACCCGGAGACAACCCACGCGGTCACAGGGAGAACGTACAAAGTCCATACAGACAGCACCCAAGGTCAGGATTGAACCTGGGTCTCTGGTGCTGTAAGGCAGCAGCTTTACCGCTGCGACACTGTGCTGACCCCCTGGGGGGACTTGAAGTTAAAATAATGTTCAATGCTAACTTAAAGAATCCGTGCGTAGTATTAAGAGACTGAATTCCATGGTGCTTTTTGACCAGAACGTGTCTCTGCTCTATGGCAATAACCATCTTTTCATTTAGAGTTGTAATGCATGCAGTTCAATCTTAGGTTGCACTTGAAGTATTATGTGCAGCTCTGGTCACCCCAACACAGGAAGGACATGAAGGCTTTGGAGAGGGCGTAGAAGAGGTTGCTGGCTGCATTAGAGTGTGTTAGCTATAAGGAGAGGTTGGACAGACTTGGATTATTTTCCCTGGGCGTTGGTGATTGAGGGGATACCTGAAAGAAGCATATGGAAGTTTGAGAGACCTAGTGGACACTCAGAACATTTCAGTGGAAATGTTAAAGACAAAATGGTGTTGGGTGAAAGGGGCAAAGTTTAAAGCGGGTGTGCGGGGCAAGTATTTTATTAAAGAGGGAGGTGGGTGGCTTGTAGGTGCTGCCAGGAGTGGTGGTGGAGACAGATACAATAATGGCCATTTGAGGCTTTTGGATAGGCAGAAATAATAAACTGCTGATGCTGATTTACAAAAAAAGTCGTAAAAAAACTGGCCTGTGTTCATCAGTCTGAAGAAAGTTTCCGACGCAAAAATATCTCCGATGCTATCAATATTCTCCAGATTGTTGCCTGGCCCGCTGAGTTACTCGAGCATTTTGTGTCTTGCGCTGCCAAGTTTGTAGTTGTGTGAGAAGGAACTGCAGATGCTGGTTTAAGCCGAAGACAAGCACAAAATGCTGGAGTAACTCGGTGTTTCAGGCAGCCTCTCTGGAGAAAAGGATCTCGGGTCGTCAACCGAAACGTCACCGCGTCCTTCTCTCCAGAGAATGGTTACTCCAGCTTTTTGGGTCCATCTTGTGCTTGTGTAACATCACTTACCGTGCTATATCTCACTGTTTCAGACTCCCATGAAAAAGACTCGAGGCTTAATCGGAGATGCAGGCGTGGTGTTTGCCAACGCGGTAAGTATAACTCATTTGTGACAGTGCAGCTCGTGACATGGTCCAGACCATGCAGTGGCTTGTCGGGACTACCTCTTTATTAGAGATCACCTGCTCTGATCTAAAATGGCACTGAATGGTTGCATGCTGCATTCTGTCACCTGGACCAGCCAAGTGCTGTAAGCCAGAGTCAACATTGATAGAGAGGGGGTAATCAGTAGTGCTAATCGTGCTCCTCTCCATTTCCTGATTGAATTTCAGTTTAGTTTAGAGATACAGCGCCGAAAAACAAGCCCACCATGTCCGCACCCACCAGCGATCCCCGCACTCTTACACTATCTAGAGACAAATTTTACATTTACACCAATCCAATTCACCTACAAACCTGTGCGTCTTTGGAGTGTGGGAGGAAACCGGAGATCTCGGAATAAATCCATGCAAGTCACGGGGAGAACGTGCAAACTCCGTGTAGACAGCACCCATAGTCGGGATCGAACCCGGGTCTCTGGTGCTATGAGGTGGCAACTCTACCGCTGTGCCATTGTGTTGTCAGTGAACAGTTTTTGGTGCCAAAGTGCTGTATCTTCCTATCCACAACGACGGATTAGTTGGGTGTATTTTGGTGCTGTTCAGTTATTGCTTTTGGAGCTTCCAGAGGAACCATTCCATGGAAGAGGGAGGGAAAGAGAAAATACCAGTCACTGCCATACTGAGGAGGCCTCTGTAGGGGTGGAAGTTGGACCATAGGCTTTTGGTTTTGAGCATTTCTCCACATGTCCAAATATGTTATTCTATACATTCTGCATGGGAAATAGAACAGTACAGTACAGTACAGGAACCGCCCCTTTAACTGACACCGTGCCGAACATATTGTTAAAATATTTGAGCAAGAGTCTTGACCCAAAATGTCACCTATTCCTTCTCTCCAGAGGTGCTGTCTGTCCTGCTGAGTCACTTCAGCTTTTTGTCTATTCATCACCTTAGAAACAGGCCCTTCTGCCCATTGAGACTGTGCTATCAACCACCCATCAACATTAACCCCACTTCTAAGAATTCTCCCCACATTCCCTTTCAATCTGTCCAGATACGAGGGTGTTGCCAGGACGTGAGGGCCTGAGCTACAGGGAGAGGTTGGGCAGGCTTGGATTGTATTCCTAAGAGCGCAGGAGGCCGAGGGGTGATCCTCGGGTGGTCGAGGGGTGACACATCACATAAGGGTCACTTAAGGAACATAAGGAACACTTTCACCCAGGGTTGGGGAATCAAGAACCAGAGGACATAGGTTTAAGGTGAGAGGGGAGGGGGGGGGGGGGGGAATGATTTAATAGAAACCTGCACAGCATATTTTTCCACTCTCGGGATGGTGGGTGTACGGAACAAGCTGCCAGAGGAGGTAGTTGAGGCAGGTACTTTAACAGCAGTTCAAGATACTTGGATAGGAAATAGAGGGAGAAGGGCCAAAGGTGGGAATAGATGCAGTATCATCTCTGGTTTGGATGTGTTGGACCGACAGGCCTGTTTCTGTATAGGAAGGACCTGCAGATGCTGGTATAAACTGAGGATAGACACAAAAAGCTGGAGTAACTCAGCAGGACAGGCTACATCTCTGGAGAGAAGGAATGGGTGACGTTTCAGGTTGAGACCCTTCTTCAGACCCCCTTCCATTGACTCCATTTACACTTCACACTGCCTCGGCAAGACCAGCAACATAATCAAGGATGAGTTGTATCCTGGCCACTCCCTCTTCTCCCCCCTCCCATCGGGCAAGAGGTATAGAAGTATGAAAACGCACAGCTCCAGATTCAGGGACATTTTCTTCCCAGCTGTTATCAGGCAACTGAACCATCCTACCACAACTAGGGAGCTACTGAACTACCATCTATCTTATTGGCGACTCTTGGACTATCTCCGATTGGACTTTACTGAACATTATTCTGCACTAAACGTTATTCCCTTTATCATGAATCGGTACACTGTGGATGTCTCGATTGTAATCATGTATTGTCTTTCCGCTGACTGGTTAGCACAAGACAAAAGCTGTTCAATGTACCTCGGTACATGTGACAATAAATTGACAATAAAGTTGAACACCAAACTCAAATGTGGACCTCAACCTCGTGGACTTGTTGTTCACAATCGACAAGCTTCTGAACTGTGCGCTATAGGGCCTGTCCCACTTGGCCACCTTTACGGCGACTGCGGCATCATTGACTGACGTATCACGTCACCGAAAAATACGCAGCGTGATGACGTGTGATGCGGCGTGATCACGTATGACATGCAGTGTTTTTTTCAAGTGTCGCAACCACTTTTTTGTCGCCGCTGGACTTTGAAATGTTCAAAATCTTTTGGCGACACTGATCTGATGCCGGCAAAAGCGCCAAGTGGGACAGGCCCTTTAGTGTCATTGCTGTTGATGTTGGCATGCTTGCTCCTCGTCACTTCACCCAGTGACCTCTGTATCACCACAGTATGACGATCACTTAGCTAAAAAATGTTTTAGAAAAAATGTTTTCAAGAGAGAGTTAGATTTAGCTCTTCGGGCGAAAGGAATCGAGGGATATGGGGAAAAAGCAGGAACGAGGTACTGATTTTGGATGATTAGCCATGGTCATATTGAATGGCCAACTCCTGCACCTATTTTCTATCTTTAGAAATGCTATTAAGGGTCTTGCCATTAACTGTATGTGACCATAAGACATGGGAGCAGAATTAGGCCATTCTGCCCATTGAGTCGACTCCTTATTAAATCATGGCTAATGTATATTACCCTCTCAACACCATTCTCCTGCCTTCTCCCAGTAAACTTTGACGCCCTTCCTAATCAAGAGCCTCTATGCGAACCATTGCACGATGGCAACAATTCAGGCCACCAGATGTGGCCGGTGAATCGCTTTGCTGCTAATGGTGTTTCTGCTTTCAACGCTGCCTAACGTGGAACTGTGTGTTTATCCCTGTTCCAGTTTGCCGTCACCCCACTTTGCTGTCCGAGTCGCAGTGCCATTTTAACCGGGAAGTACCCGCACAACCACCAGGTGAGGAACAACTCGCTGAGTGGCAACTGCAGCAGTGCGCAGTGGCAGAAGGTGATGGAGCCACAGGCCATCCCCGTGTACATGAAGAAGAGCGGCTACCAGACCTTCTACGCAGGCAAATACCTCAACCAGGTACGGTGGTTTATCAGCCCCTTGATGGTACTATTGTCCAAGTCGCACTGCTCACTCAAACATTTCAACCTGGCTTTAAAAAATCTTCAGACAGACACAAAATGCAGGGGAAATTCAGTGGGTCGGGAAAGTATCTCAGGAGGGCGGGGCTAGGTGATGCTTCAGGTTGAGACCCTTCTTCAGTCTCAACCAAAACATCACCTATTCCTTTTCTCCGGAGATGCTGCCTGACGTGTCCAACACCTCGGGACCTGGCTTTGTAGCAGCTTCTGCGAACCGCTGCCCAATGTAACGCTCGTCAGGAGCGATTCACCACTCGCTCTCTGCCCACCGCCCGCCACCCACCACAAACAGACGCCTGGGTCCGCTGTGACCAAAACCCATTACAGAGAGGTCCATAATTGTGAGGATTTAAAGTCCTGTCCCACGGCACGAGTTCATTCCAAGAGCTCTCCCGAGTTAAAAAAAAAAAATCAAACTCGTGGTAAGCACAGAGAAACGTCACCCATTCCTTCTCTCCAGAGATGCTTCCTGCCCCGCTGAGTTACTCCAGCATTTTGTCTCTATCTTTGGATCACGTGCAAGCAGCTAAGATTAGTGCGGGTGTCAAGGGTTATGGGGAGAAAGCAGAATGGGGTTAGGAGGGAGAGATAGATCAGCCATGATTGAATGACGGAGTAGACTTGATGGGCTGAATGGCCTAACACTTATGACATTAAGATTTGTTTAGCTTGGCATCATGTTTGGCATGGACGTTGTGGGCCAAATGCTGCATGATTCTATGTTCTCTTCCATGAACAGTCATTTGCGGAGCTGCTGAGACTTGAACCTTCTCTGAATTGATGACCCAATGAACCTCAGTTGAGGAACTTGGTAAATAATCAAAATATGGCTCGCTGAAGCTTGCTATAATCTTGGAGCATTGGAGAGGGTAGGCTGTTGGAAGGAAGTCTGATTTATTGTATTCACTGTAATTTAGGATGAGAGGGGATCGTGTAGGAACATATAAAATTCTTTAAGGATTGGACAGGCTAGATGCAGGAAAAATGTTCCCCGTGTTGGGGGAGTCCGGAACCAGGGGTCACCGTCTAAGAATAAGGGGTAGGCCATTTAGGACTGAGATGAGGAAAAACTTCCTCACCCAGAGAGTTGTGGATCTGTGGAATTCTCTGCTACAGAAGGCAGTGGAGGCCAATTAACTGGATGTTTTCAAGAGAGTTAGATTTAGCTCTTGGGGCTAAAGGAATGAAGGGATATGGGGGAAAAAGCAGGAAGAGGGGACTGATTTTACATGATCAGTCATGATCATATTGAATGGTGGTGCTGGCTCAAAGGGCCGAATGGCCTACTCCTGCACCTATTTTTCTTTGTTTCTATGTTTCTATGATTTAATCCCTCAATCTCTTCTACAAAGTTGTACAAATAGTAAAGAATTGACCACTGTCTAATGGTATTTTGGAATACAATAGGTGAGAAAAAAAATACTTGCTAACTTTAAGCATTCAGCTCCGATATATTGAGCAGATCCAAATGAACAAATGTTTGCCATGAGCTCTTAGGGAAGTTAAACATTTTAAAGCAGTTACTTGCCATTGATTCACACTGTGTACACAACAGGTAGAGTGAGTTACTGCAACTCCTTTAACTATTGGGGGAAAGAGATGGTTAAATATCGCTGTTTGCACTGAAGTTGGTCAACTGATCTACAGCACAAAGGTGCTTTAATCTCTATTGACACTGGTCACACACTGACCTTACACATGCTGTTCTGTAGCGCCACCTCCACACCCACAACCCACCCACCCACCATGATCTGATACAAAGGTTTGCCTGGGATTTGTTTCTTTGCCACTTCTGGCCCTGTACTTAAAGCATTACATTTATAGAAGACAGAAACTGCTTTTGAGGGTGATGAATAATTGTGGATAACTTAAATTCTAAAGTTGGCTGTAAATTCTTAACTTTTAAATGCCATCAAACTTAAAATAAAACTTTCAACCATTTTGCCAGGTACCTGTATCGGTGCATAGACACAGAATGCTGGAGTAACCCAGTGGGACAAGAGGCATCTCTGTGGAGAAGGAATGGGTGACGTTTCAGGTCAAGACCCTTCCTCAGACTAGTCCTGAAGAAGGGTCTTGACCGAAAACACTTTTGTAAAGCGAAAGCTGGAGAGTGATGGAACAAAGCCAGGCGAATGATAGGTAGGGGGGGGGGGGGGGGAAGGGAAGGGAAGGATGGAATAGTTGGAGAATGGTTGTCCATCAATGTTTGTCCATGGAGTGAAGGAAATAGGCAACGATTCGGGCCGAAACCCTTCTTCAGACGAATGGGAGAAGCCCAGAATGTCACAGCACCGGAGGCCTGGGTTCTATCCTGAATGCCAACTCCGGAATTCCTATTTTCTTCGCTCCATAGATGCTGCTGCACCCGCTGAGTTTCTCCAGCATTTTTGTGTAAACTCGATTTTCCAGCATCTGCAGTTCCTTCTTAAACACAAGGTCTGGAAAGAGATGGGGAGAGGGAGGAGAGTGTGATGTTACCCCAGCAAAGACATAATGTTAAATTTCCTAGATCAACTCAGCAGGACAGGCAGCACCTCTGGAGAGAAGGAATGGGAGATGTTTTGGGTCGAGACCCTTCTTCAGACTGTCTGAAGTCAGGAGTCTGAAGAAGGGTCTCAACCCGAAACGTCACCCATTCTTTCTCTCCATAGATGCTGCCTGTCCCGCTGAGTTCCTCCAGCATTCTGTGTCTATCTTTGATTTAAACCAGCATCTGCAGTTCCTTCCTACACATGTTAAATTTCCTGGTGATTTATTTTCTCCAGGTCACTCATCTGTTGTATTCCTTTCCATTGGGTTAATTTGTTTGTTTTATTCCCTGACAGTACGGGCACCCTACAGTTGGTGGAGTGGCGCATGTGCCCGTGGGCTGGGATCACTGGCACGGGCTGGTAAGCTGATGATTTATCTGTGAGCAGATTTCAAGGTAGAGTGTTTGTCATCTCCAAGGATTATAATGGGAGATATTTGCCCTTGAGCAGTATGTATCTCAATCTCTTCAATGTGTGGACTTAAACTTTAGTTGATGTTTCAAGATATAGCCTGGAAGAAGGGTCTCAACCCGAAACATCACCCATTCATTCTCTCCAGAGAGCCTGTCGGTCTCGCTGAGTAACTCCAGCATTTTGTGTCAACCTTCAGCCTATTAAGCCATGCCAACTCTCAAACGCCATTCACACTAGTTCTATGTTATTCCAGTTTCTCGCCATTCCCTACACACTAGGGGCGATGTGCACAGGGCCAATTAACCGACATATATTTGGGATGTGGGAGGAAATCTGAACACCTGGAAGAAACCCACTCAGACACGGGGAGAGCGTGCCAACTACACAGATACAGTGACCGTATTCAGGATTGAACCCAGGCCTCCGGTGCTGTGACAATCTGGGCTTCTCCCATTTGCCTGCTTTTGGCTCAAAAGCCCTTTAAACCCTTGCTATCCATATATTCATCCAAATGCCAACCAGAAGAGGTTTATCAATTTGATGTCTTGGTTAGAGGGAATTTCTGTTTTTGATATAGTCTGCGGAAGGGTCCCAAACTGCAATGGTGCCTATCCAAGCCTTCTAGAGATGCTGCATGACCCGCTGAGTTAGACACAAAGTGCTGGAATAACTCAGTGGGTCAGGCAGCATCTCTGGAGAAAAAGGATGGGTGATGTTACGGGTTGGGACCCTTCGTCGGACCCTTGAGTCTGAGGCCCGTTCTGTAAAGTCAACCATCCTTTCCCTCCAGAGATGCTGCCTGACCCACTGAGTTACTCCAGCACTATGTCTATCTTCGCTCTCTATCGGCATCTGCAGTTCCTTTCTACACATTTTGACCTGCTGTGTTACTCCAGCACTTTGTGTTCTGCCCAGTATACTAGCATCTACAGTCCTTGTGTCTACAATCAGTCTGAAGTGGGGTCCTGAGCCAAAATGTCACTTATTGATGTTCTCCAGAGATGCTGCCTGACCCGCTGAGTTACTCCAGCACTTAGCTTTGCACAGTGTGTTCCTCTAGCTTTTGCTAGTAGATGGACAACTCTCTTGTTTATTGGATCTGATCGAGATGATTGAGAAAACGCCCAGTTGTTTAGCATCTTTCAGATTAACACCTTCATTTGCAGTGCATTGCTTTAGTCCACAAGGTGATCTCCAGGTGCTATTTCTCCATTACAGGTGGGGAACTCAAAGTATTACAACTACACCTTGTCGGTCAATGGTGCAGCTGAAAAGCACGGAGACAACTATCAAAGGGACTACCTGACTGACCTCATAGTAAGCCTCGGCTCTCCTCAATTCCATTAACGCTGTGTGAATCGGAGTAACTATTGATAAGGAAATATCGGGAATTTTGCTTCTTCATTTAAGGGGAAAATGTATCAACTGCAAAGAGAAAATATACAATTAATGACAAGACCCTTAACAGCATTGATGTACAGAGGGATCTTGTGGTCCAAGTCCATACCTCCTTGAATATGGCAACACAAGTAGATGGTGGTAAAGAAAGTGTATGTATGCGTGCCTTCATCATTCGGGGCAACGAGTATAAGAGCCAGGAAGCCATGATGCAGCTTTATGGGACTTTTGTGAGTCTGGGTGTAAAGTATAGTATTCAGCTCCTTCACCACATTAACACTGGTCGTGGATGCTTTGGAAAAGGTGCAGCGGAGGTTTACCAGAATGATGCCTGGATTAGAGGTGTTAGCTACAGGGAGAGGTTGGACAGACGGATGGTTTTCTCTGGAGTGCGGGAAGTTGAAAGGAGACAATAGACAATAGGTGCAGGAGTAGGCCATTCGGCCCTTCGAGCCAGCACCGCCATTCAATGTGATCATGGCTGATCATCCCCAATCAGTACCCCGTTCCTGCCTTCTCCCCATATCCCCTGACTCCGCTATCTTTAAGAGCCCTATCTAGCTCTCTCTTGAAAGTATCCAGAGAACCGGCCTCCACCGCCCTCTTGAGGCAGAGAATTCCACAGACTCACAACTCTGTGTGAAAAAGTGTTTCCTCGTCTCCATTCTAAATGGCTTACTCCTTATTCTTAAACTGTGGCCCCTGGTTCTGGACTCCCCCAACATCGGAGAAAATGTTTCCTGCCTCTAGCGTGTCTAAACCCTTAACAATCTTAAATGTTTCAATAAGATACCCTCTCATCCTTCTAAACTCCAGAGTATACAAGCCCAGTTGCTCCATTCTCTCAGCATATGACAGTCCTGCCATCCCGGGAATTAACCTTGTGAACCTACGCTGCACTCCCTCAATAGCAAGAATGTCCTTCCTCAAATTTGGAGACCAAAACTGCACACAATACTCCAGGTGTGGTCTCACTAAGGCCCTGTACAACTACAGAAGGACCTCTTTGCTCCGAAACTCAACTGTGAGAAGTGAGAGACGTATCTAAAATAATGAGAGGCGTAGATAGGGTAGACAGTCAGACTTTAGGGTAGACAGTCAGAGCCCTAGTGAGACCACACCTGGAGTGGGAGCCCTAGTGAGACCACATCTGGAGTCAGAGCCCTAGTGAGACCACATCTGGAGTGGGAGCCCCAGTGAGACCACACCTGGAGTCAGAGCCCTAATGAGACCACACCTGGAGTCAGAGCCCTAGTGAGACCAGTGGGACAGCCCCTTTAAGCACCATTGGTGTTGATGTTGTAAAGCTGAGGTCACTACAGGTATTGAACCTACACTAAAGCTGTAGGTTCAATACATTCACAAATGAGGCAGAGTGAAGGGCAAATGTATTTTGTACAACAAATAAATGGGTGGGGAGGAGGAAACACGGCTTAACTGTTGCACACAGATGCATCCTGTCTTAATTAAGAAATGTGTATTTTCATTAAATTAAGTTAGCAATAATTTTTGGTCTTAATAATGAAGTGTTCTTTTTCTGTGGTTTGGAGAGGATTATACATTCAGTTTTTGTTCCCCGTTTGTTTGTAACCCCTCTGGGAGATACTAAATGTATAAGAGATGTCTGAACTGTTGACTTCTCCCACTGCAGCAGTCTACTTCAAACTAAAATCAGAAAGTTGCAATTGCAGTTTGTGTTATTTGCCAATTGGTTGGTTGGATTTGAGCTTGAGGTCTGGTTTCTAACTTCACCAGTGTTGTATCTCACTATCTTGGTACGGCAGGCAGTGAGTTTACAGAGGGACTATTAATCTACGAACCCGCACGTCTTTGGGATGTGGGAGGAAACCGGAGCACCCGGAGGAAACCCATGTGGTCACGGGGAGAACATGCCAATTGTACACAGATAGTACCGGAGGCCAGAATTGAACCTGGATCTCTGGCGCTGTGAATTAGCTGTATAACTGTGCCATCCTATTTATTTTTTGGGGGGTAAAGGTTGGCTTTTAGGGTGCTGAAATAGAGATGTATGCGAGCCTGTGTTTGATCATCGCTGCGCTTTGCCCAGGCCAACCGCTCGGTGGAGTTTCTGGAGTCGAGGAAGCGACATGTTCCATTCTTCATGGTGCTGGCCACCCCGGCCTGCCACTCCCCCTGGACCGAAGCCCCCAGGTACAGCAAGTCCTACATCAGCACCAAAGCTCCACGACATGGAAGCTTCAACGTTCATGGCAAGGTGAGTAGAACAAGCTTGGCTGCGTTACAGGGGCCCAGCCCTCTGGAACACAGAGAATTCGGGGGGAAATTTAACTGAGATCAACTTCCTTTCAAGAGTCTGTTAGACTTTAGAATTTAATATCAGAATCACACTTTATTCACCAAGTATGTTTAGCAACATACGAGGAATTTCATTGGCCTGGTCAGTCATACAATAAAAATCACTCAAAAACGCATTTTAACATGAACATCCACCACAGTGACTCCTACACATTCCTCACTGTGATGGAAGGCGAAATAAAGTTCAAGTCTCTTCCTTCTGTTCTTCCTCGGTCGTGGGCCTCGAGCCCCCGTTGATCGCTGATCAGCGCAGAATCGGTGGGCCAAAAGGCCTGTTTCCGCGCTGTATCTCTAAAGCCTATAAGGATCTTGAAATCTTAAGTGTTTCAGTTAATTTTTTTAAATCTCTCAAGAGTTTTGAAGAAAAAAATTAACTGAAACACTTAGACTTTAAGATCCTTTTAGGCAATAGAGATACAGAGTACAAAAGGGGCCCTTTGGCCCACCAAAGCCGTGCTGACCAGCGATCACTATTCTACATGCTAGGGACAATTTACAATTTTACCAAAGCCAATTAATGTACAAACCTGTACGTCCTTGTATCGTGGGAAGAAACCGGAGCACCTAGAGGAAACCCACCTGGTCACGGGAAGAACATACAAACTCCACACAGACAGCACCCCAAGTCAGGATCGAACCCAGGTCTCTGGGGCTGTAAAGCAGCAACTCTACCACTGCGCCACCGTGCCACCCTGAAGAATGGTTTATTCTCATATGTAGTTTTGTTTAGAGATACAGCATAGAAATAGACCCTTCAGCCCACCGAGTCAATGCTGACCCACAACCATGCGTTCACACTACTTCTATGTTATCACAGTTCCCCATCCATTCCCTGCAAATTTCTCAGAGGCCAATTAACCTACAAACCCGCTCGTGTTTGCGATGTGGGAGGAAACTGGTGCACCCAGAAGGAACCCGTGCGGTCACAGGTCGAACATGCAAACTCCTCACAGGCAGCGCCCGAGGTTGGGATTGAACCTGTGTCTCTGATGCTGTGAGGCAGCAGCTCTACCCGTGAGCCACTGTTCTACCTAGTGGACAGCAACAGAACAAATTAATTCTTACTTGCTGAAGATAGACACAAAAAGCTGGTGTAACTCAGCGAGACAGGCAGTATCCCTGGAGAGAAGGAATGGGCAACGTTTCGGGTCGAGACCCTTCTTCAGACTGGTTTGGGATAAGGGAAACGAGAGATGTATCTTTGGTTGTGTCTATCTTTGGTTTAAACCAACATCTGCACAAACCAACATTCCTACACAATTCTTACTTGATGCTACTTTGCTGGCCCATTAGCACAGAATACAAATAAATAAATATACAATAATCAATAAACTGTGAATTAATAAAACAGTAGTAGCAGGTAACCAGACCATAGTGCAAAACCAAGGTGTGTATTGCAACCAAAACAAAGTCCTCAGTTTAGTTTATTGTCACATGTAGTGAGTAATAGTGAAAAACCTTTGTTGCGTGCTATCCAGTCGGCAGAAAGGCTATGCATGATTACAATCGAGCCAAGCAAAGTGTACAGATACAGGGAATAACGTTTAGTGTAAGGTAGTACAAGAGTCTCCAATGAGGTAGATAGTCGTTCAGCACAGCTCTCTAGTTGTGAAAGGATGGTTCAGTTGCCTGATAACAGCTGGGAATAAACTATCCCTGAATCTGGAGGTGTGCGTTTTCACACTCCTGTACCCCTTGCCTGATGGGAGAGGGGAGAAGAGGGAGTGACCGAGGTGAGACTGGCCTTTATTATGCTGCTGGCCTTGCGGAGGCAGCGTGAGGTGTAGATGGAGTCAATGGAAGGGAGGTTGGTTTGTGTGATGGTCTGGTCTGCATTGTGAACCTGGAGGCCACGGTTTTCAGGCTCTTGTACTTCTTCCCGATGGTAACAGCGCCTGTCCAGGTGGATCAGAGAAACTTTGAAACATAGAAACATAGAAAATAGGTGCAGGAGGAGGCCATTCGGCCCTTCGAGCCAGCACTGCCATTGTGATCATGGCTGATCGTCCCCTGTCAATAACCCACCATTTCGCTTTTGGAAGCTCAGGGGGGAGTTGGTATTAACGTTTCCTTCATATCATTATTGAGCTGTTCTCAAAATAAAATGAACACAAGGAAACCATGAAGTTGGGCAGTGAGTTGGTTTTGAGTTGCAATGATTAAGACCTGCCAGTAGATGGCAGAAGCAGCCACCAGGTGAGTTAATGCACAGGAAGGAACAGCAGATAGATGCTGGTTTACACCAAAGATCTTTCTGGTCGAGACCCTTCTTCAGACAGAGTCGGGTGAAAGGGGAGCGTGAGTTATGAACAGGTACAAAGAAACAAATCAACCAAAGTTATGCAGAAGGACAACTCAAAGCCAGTAACGATGAACAAGGGAAGGTAGAGCCCACAATGGTGCATTGTTGGCTTTGGAGGAGGTGATAACGAGTGATTACAAACAGTGAAACTAGTTGGATGATTAGGGTGGGGGAGAGAGAGAGAGAGAGAGAGAGGGGATGCAAGGGTTACTTGAAGTTGGAGAAATCGATATTCATGCCGCTGGATTGTTAGTGCAAAGGCTTCATTGCGCTAACTCACTGTAGAATTAATTACCATTTAAGATCATTCTCCTGAGTTTTTGCTCACCTGTTGCGTTGTCAATTGACCTCCGCAACTCCCTGAGTTTCATAAACAACGTAGACATGTCATCCTAGACCTGAGGACATATTGATGCAAGATAGACACAAATTGCTGGAGTAACTCAGTGGGTCAGGCAGCATCTCTGGAGAAAAAGGATGGGTGACGTTTCGGGTCGAGACTCTTCTTCGGAGTGAAAGTAGGGGGGGGGTGGAGGATGATGTGCTGAAGGTGAGAGAAGGTCAGGGCTGGCCACAAACGGCCTCTGGCAGGAAGGTGACTGGTAGGTCCATTGACTGGGAACACGAGAAACGATGTGGAAAACTGTGGAACTGGCAAAACAACTAGGGGGGAGAGATGAGGGGAGTGCAAGTAGAAATTGCTCAGAATCATCCCCCTTGCACCCTTCCTCCACTCTAGCCATTTACTGGATTCACAGTTCTCCAAATTGTTGTCCTCTTGGGTTCACCCCTAACCCCCCCCCCCGTCAAACAATGTGGGCCACCAGGCCACCACCCTGCCTTAAGTCATTTGTGGCCGGCCTTGATTGTTACTGGTCTTCTCGTGCCTCCAGGACCTCACCCACCCCCCCCCCCCCCTCTCCCCACCGCCCTTACATTCAGTCTGAAGAAGGGTCCTGATCCGAAACGTCACCCATCCCTTTACTCCAGAGATCTTGCCTGACCTGCTGAGTTACTCCTGCACTTTGTGTCTATCTTTGGCATAAACCAGCATCTGCACATCCATGTTTCTACATATTAATATAGTTATGCTGGGAACTGGGACAAGATACAACTGCTAAGAAAGTCTCAGTTACTATTTAAAATGGTCCATGCTCTCTCTCTCTCTCTCCCCACAGAATAAGCACTGGCTGATCCGTCAGGCTAAGACACCGATGAAGAATACTTCTATCCAATTTTTGGACAATGCTTTCAGGAAAAGGTACTCTCCTTGCATTTCAAAATTTGATTCTGTCGTAAACTATTTTTCATGGCGTTGAAGTCAGTGGTGTTGTAGATAGTGAAGATGGTTGTCACAAATTACTGCAGGATCTTGATCAGTTGGGCAAGTGGGAGTAGGAGTGACTAATGCAGTTTAATATAGTGTGAGTTATTGCATTTTGGGATGTCAAACGAGGGCAGGACCATCACAGTGAATGTCACGGCCCTGATGATGCCATGAAGCTGTAGAATCTAGGAGCGGAGGTGCATTGGAAGTGGTGTCACAGATAGATAGGGTGGTCAAGAAGGCTTTCAGCACATTGGCCTTTTTCAATAATAGAGGTTGGGATGTTATGGTGCAGTTGTACAAGATGTTGATGAGGCCACACTTGGAGTATTGTGTTCAGTTTGGTCAACCTGTTATAGAGAAGATGTTGTCCAGCTGGAAAGAGCGCAGGGAAGATTTACAAGGACGTTGCCAGGACTCGAGGGCCTGAGCTGTAGGGAGAGGTCGGGCAGACTAGGACTTTATTCCACGGAGCGCAGGAGGATGAGGGATGATCTTGCAGAAGTGCATCAGATCATGAGGGGATTAGATAGAGTTGATGCACTGAGTATTTTATCCAGAGTAGGGGAATCAAGAACCAGAGAACATGGGTTTTAGGTGAGAGGGGAAAGATTTGATAGGAATCTGATGCAACTATTGCACACATGGTGGGTACATGGAATGGGTTGCCAGAGGAGGTACATTTGGACAGGTACATGGATAGGAGAGGTGAGAGGGATATGGGGCATCTTGGTCAACTTGGGCCATAGTTCCTGTGTTGCAGCAGTCTCCATGCTGTATGACTCTAAGTGGTGCAGTTTACTGGACCCTAGATGCTGCTGGCGGGCTTTGGGGCTTTTAATTCCAGTTGAGAGAATGTATGCTAATTATTTCTAGCTAAGTCAAAGTGATTAATGTTTTTATTTTCTACAGTGTAATGATAACTAGTCTAGAACAGTAAAGGACAAACTCCAAGCTAAACCATATAGGATCAGTAGGTCCTGTTTATTAATGCAGCAGGAATGCTCCACTTGTTTCTGTGTCGAGGCTGTCTCGCCAACAACTTGGTTCAATTGATCAGGATGATTGATTCGATTATTGTGGCGTTGTCTAAAGAAGGGCCCCGACCCAAAACGTCACCTATCCACGTTCTCCAGAGACGCTGCCTGCCCCCCTTGAGTTACTCCGGCACTTTGTGTCTTTTATTGATAAACCAGCATCTGCAGTTCCTCGTGTCTCTGGCAGTGTAGATCAGGTTGGCTGCTTGGTCAAGTGTCGCAGTCGCAAACTTACCGGAGGAGATGACTTTTGCAGGGTGGTCCACCTAGCCTTCATGAAGGGTAAACAACAGTGGCAGAGGGTGATGTGCCCTCCGTCCTCGCTGCTAACCTCCTAACTCCACGTGTACTTGCTCCTCTTCTCTCAGATGGCAGACGCTGCTCTCGGTCGATGACCTGGTGGAGAAGGTGATCAAAACACTCGAGCAAGTGAAGGAGCTGAACAACACTTACATCTTCTACACATCTGACAATGGCTACCACACCGGTATGTTTGGCTTGGCTTTTTCGATTGGGTGCAGCATGGATCTAATGGTGACCCAGGGATCTGCATTCAGTCCCTTCGGCCCCACCGTGTCTGCGCTGACCAATGCTCACCCGCACACTAGTTCTGCCCTACACACTAGGGGCAGCTTACAGAGGACAATTAGCCTACAAACCCACATGCTTTGGGATGTGGGAGGAAACCAGAGCACCTGGAGGAAACCTACACAGGTCACAGGGAGAACGGACAAACTCTGTACAGACAGCAGCTGTAGTCAGGATTGAACCTGGGTCTCTGGCGCTGTGAGGCAGCAACTCTACCATGCCGCCCTGCTTGGCATTTGACAATAGACAATAGGTGCAGGAGTAGGCCATTCGACCCTTCGAGCCAGCACCGCCATTCAATGTGATCATGGCTGATCATCCCCAATCAGTACCCCGTTCCTGCCTTCTCCCCATATCCCCTGACTCCACTATTTTTAAGAGCCCTATCTAGCTCTCTCTTGAAAGTATCCAGAGAACCTGCCTTCACCAGGTTCTGAGGCAGAGAATTCCACAGACTCACCACTCTCTGTGAGAAAAGATGTTTCCTCATCTCCGTTCTAAATGGCTTACTCCTTATTCTTAAACTGTGGCCCCTTTGGATGGATATAGGAATGGGAACGCCCTTTAGAACTCCAGATTTGCACCAACATCTTTCCAGCTGCATATATTTTGCATAAATGCAAGATTGTAATTTCATTCCAAAGCTCTCCACAGAAGATATTGTTAAATTCTTGAAGTTTTATCCTTCCTTGCTTTAGACATTATATTAATGAACAGACAACGAATTGATTGATTGAATGATACTACATGGAAACAGGCCCTTCGGCCCACTGACTCCATGCTGACCATCGACCACCCATTCACACTAGTTCTATGCTATCCCACTTTCTCGCCACTCCCTGCACATTCGAGGCAATTTCCAGAGGGCCAATTTAACCGCACATATTTGGGATGTGGGAGGAAATATGACAGCACCCGGAGGAAGCTCACGGGGTCACAGGGAGAACGTGCAAACTCCACACAGACAGCGCCACCACAGTCAGGAAGGAACCGGGGTCTCTGACGCTTGCCGCCCAATGTTAGAATCTCCTTTTGTGGAATGTCGCATCAGGGAAGGTGGACAAAAATGCTGGAGAAACTCAGCGGGTGCAGCAGCATCTATGGAGCGAAGGAAATAGGCAACGTTTCGGGCGGCCCGAAACGTTGCCCATTTCCTTCGCTCCATAGATGCTGCTGCACCCGCTGAGTTTCTCCAGCATTTTTGTCCACCTTCGATTTTCCAGCATCTGCAGTTCCTTCTTAAACACGTAGCATCAGGGAAGTTGCTTTGGGCTATTATTGGAGTTTGAGTCCATGATAACTTGTCCTGGACCACCTATATTGAAGCAACAGCCAAGCAAGCACACCATGAAGAATGTGTTCCTTCATGCACGTGACTGCTGTCCTATTGATGTTGGATATGTCGAAGGGCCTGTTTCCACGCTGTATCTGTAAATTAATGCCTGGCTTCTGTTTGCAGGGCAGTTCTCTCTCCCCATCGACAAGAGGCAGCTTTACGAGTTTGATATCCGAGTGCCGTTGCTGGTTCGTGGACCCGGCATCAAACCCAAGCAGAACATCAAGGTATACATGTCTGACAATAGACAATAGGTGCAGGAGTAGGCCATTCGGCCGTTCGAGCCTGCACCGCCATTCAATGATCATCCCCAATCAGCACCCTGTTCCTGCCTTCACCCCATATCCCATGACTCCGCTTGGTTTAATAGCCTTCTCTAGCTCTCTCTTGAAAATATCCAGAGAACCGGCCTCCATTGAGGCAGAGAATTCCACAGACTCACAACTCTCTGTGAGGAAAAGTGTTTCCTCGTCTCCGTTCTAAATGGCTTATCCCTTATTCTTAAACTGTGGCCCCTGGTTCTGGACTCCCCCAAAATCAGGAACATGTTTCCTGCCTCTAGTGTGTCCATTCCCTTAATAATCGTATATGTTTCAATAAGGTCGCCTCTCATCCTTCTAAACTCCAGAGTACACAAGCCCAGCCGCTCCATTCTCTCAGCATATGACAGTCGCGGGCTTCACTTAAATCTATTGGTGCGTGCACCACAAGAATCATAGAGTAATGGAATGATACAGTGTGGACACAGGCCCTTGGTCCCAACTTGCCCACACTGATCAACATGGCCCGGCTACACTAGTCCCACCTGCCTGTGGTTGGCCCATATCTTGTCCTATCCATGTACCCGTCGAACTGTTTCTTAAATGTTGGGATAGTCCTAGCCTCAACTACCTCCTCTGGCAGCTTGCTCCATGCACCCACTACCCTTTGTGTGGAAAAAGTTACCCCTCAGATCTGTTCCCCTCCACATTGAACCTATGTCTTCTTGTCCTCGATTCGCCTACTCTGGGCAAGAGATTCTGTGCATCTACCCGATCTATTCCTCTCATGATTTTACACACAATCATTGAATACCTGAAGAGCTTTAAACTAATGTTTCCCTTGTCATTCTTGGGTGTCCAAATGCAGTTCACTTTCAGCACTGAAATGCATAGTCTTGCAATGTTGTGTACAACATTATGCTGAGGAGCAGTCAAGATCGCTGGGCAGATGGAGTTATTGTGCTGGACACAAGGGACTACAGACGCGATGTGTAGGAAAGAACCGCAGATGCTGGTTTGCCCCGAAGATAGACACAAATGCTGGAGTAACTCAGCATTGCAGGCAGCAACTCTGGACTGGACTGAAAGAATAAGTGACGTTTCGGGTCGAGACCCTCCTTCAGTCAGTCTGAAGAAGGACCTCGACCCGAAATGTTGCCCATTCTTTCTCATCAGAGGAACTGCAGACGCTGGGATGTTAAAGCAAAAGGACGCAAGGTGCTGCAGTTAATTAGTTGGTCAGGCAGCATCTGTGGAGAATGCGGAGAGTTATTGTGGCGTGTAATGTAAGGGTTAAACAGACTGAGCTCAAATTGTCAGCTCAATTAGCAGCAGCACATTTCAAACCCTCCCTGAGAAAACAAGTAGATGTATTTGAAGTATGCTTGGGACCAGTCGATCATGAGGACATGGGCAAGCTCACTGAGATGAGCTTTGCTTTCCCAGAGACATCCCAGAATAGCTCTGTGTCTGAGCACACAATTCACACCATTATGGTACCATGGAGGATAGCTAGGTTGATGCATAATCACCTGTCCCTATAGATAAAAATTATTATATAAATACATGCTTCTACCTAATAGGTGCAGGAGTAGGCCATTCGGCCCTTCGAGCCAGCACCGCCATTCAATGTGATCATGGCTGATCATCCCCAGTCAGTACCCCGTTCCTGCCTTCTCCCCATATCCCCTGACTCTCTTTTGAAAGTATGAGCATGAGCTTCATCTTTGGGGAAAGAAAAGAGCTTCACCAAAAAAAAGGGGGAGAGAGGGATGGAGGGGGAGAGGAAGAGGGAGCACCATGGTGTGTGTCGGTGCCAGCCAGTGCAGACATGGGACTCAAATACACAGAGTGTTGTTAGAGTTATATATTCATAGTTTATAGTTTTCTGTGTTTGCTTGAATAAATAGTTATTTGTGCTCTTCACCAAGTGCTTGCTCTGAACCAAGCGGTTGATCTAAATCCTGCATACATTGCATGGCATGAGTTGGCTGTGATTGCATGGATGGTCTAGGCTGTGTGCTATTGTAGAATCATTAGCTGAATTGCGTCTTTTGATCTGATTATTCTGCAGGAACCCGTACTTAATATAGACTTGGCCCCGACGTTCATGAACATTGCTGGATACGACACATGGAAAAGCATGGATGGCAGGTCCTTCCTCCCCCTCGTGGTGAGTGGTCAGGAACTCTCTTCTCATTTTCAGGTGAAACTGCTCCCAGCCACTGAGCAATGTCACAGGCCCGGCCTTCGATCCAACTTGTCCACGCCAGCCTGGGTGCCTTGCTGAGCTAATCTCATTCTCTCATCCTTTCCAAAACGTGAACCTCTACCATTCCCTCGGGCGTCTCATTCCATATACCATCCACCCTTGGTGGGGGGGAAGTGGGCGCGGAGAACGGATGGTGCCCCTCTGGACTCTATTTCAATTTCTCCCCTGGGAAAGATAGCGTGCTATCCAGTCAAAGAGAAGACTATACACCATTACAAACAAGCCATCCACTGTGTACAGATAAAGGATAGAAGCAGAAACATAGACAATAGGTAATATGTGCAGGAGTAGGCCATACAAGCCAGCACCGCCATTCAATATGATCACGGCTGATCATCCAGAATCAGTACCCCGTTCCTGCTTTCTCCCCATATCCCTTGATTCCGTTAGCCCTAACAGCTAAATCTAACTCTCTCTTGAAAACGTCAAAAGGTAGAGGTTCATGGGTAAAAGGAATAACATTTAGTGCAAGAAAAAGTCTGATTAAAGATAGTTTAAATGTTTCCAATGAGGTAGATGGGAGATCAGGCCTGCAATCCAGCCCTCATGGGAGGATGGTTCAGTTGCCTGATAACAGCTGGGAAGAAACTGTCCCTGAATCTGGAGGTGTGAGTTTTCACACTTCTGTTCCTCTTGCCTCATTGGAGAGGGAGTGAGACTCATCCATGATGATGATGCTGCTGACCCGGCAGAGGCAGCGTGAGGTGTTGATGGACTCGATGGAAGGGAGGTTGGTTTGCATGAATGTCCTGGTCTCCACAACTCTTTGCAATTTCTTGTGGTCTGGGATGGAGCTGTTGCCAAACCTGATGTATCCCCAGAACAAACTTTCTGTGGCGCATTTGTAGAATTTGGTGAGGGGTGGCAAGTTGGCGTCTGTGCCCCTGGAACCTCTACACTGCCACCACTCGGCTTCCAGGGAAAATGGTCTCGGGGATAGTTGGTGCGAGGGTAGAAAGGCTTACTGCCCCCTCATTGCCCATGTGCTGAGGAAGGTGTGGAGAGGCCACCCTCTCCCCGAAGATGCAAGAATGTTTGTGTCCATCACAGACCCTAGAATGGCAGCACAGCTGGTAGAACTGCTGCCCCATGGCACCAGTGACCCAGGTTAGACCCTGACCTCTTGTGCTGTCTGCGTGGAGCTTGCACGCTCTCCCTGTGACACACTGGGTTTACTCCAGTTTCCATCAACATGCCAAAAGATGTTGAAGGTTAAATGCCTCTCTGTAAAATGTCTCCAGTGTACAAGGAGTGGATGAGAAAGGGAGAATACATCGAACTAGTGTGTATGGTGATCGATAGTCGGCATGGACTGGGTGGTCCGGAGGGCACGTTGCCACGATGTATGTCCAGTGTAAACTGTATTTGAACCCATCTAGGTACAAGAGGTTGTGGTTCCAGCAGATGGTGTTCACTGGGCAACAGACTCGTAGGAAAAGCATGAAGGAATTCCTGTCCACCTTTAGAGCAGCCAATACATGCATCATTCCTTTCACTTCAGAGGTAGAATATTGTTAAATTAACAGTTAACAAAAAGTTTTTGACTGGACCTGTGTTCACGTGACTATAATAAACTAAATTAAATCAAATGGTGCCGTGAGGATTTGTGAGTATCTTTGACACTCAAACGCATGAAATCTATTAATATAATTTTGGGCTGCACGGTGGCGCAGCGGTAGAGTAGCCGCCTTGTGGCACTTGCAGCGCCGGAGATCCAAGTTCGATCCTGACTACAGGTGCTGTCTGTACGGAGTTTGTACGTTCTCCCTGTGACCGCGTGGGTTTTCTTCGAGATCGTCGGTTTCCTCCCACACCCCAAAGACGTACAAATATGTAGGCTAATTGGCTTGGTAAATGTAAAAATTGTTCCTGGCGTGTGTAGGATAGTGTTAACGTGCGGGGATCGCTGGTTGGTGCGGACCCGGTGGGCCGAATGGCCTGTTTCTGCCCTGTATCTCTAAACTAAACGAAAAGCGACCACATCAATGCAGGGAATGACCATGGTTTATATGTGGTGCCCATCTCGAATATCGACAGTTGCCATGAACTCCTGCATGCTTAAATCCCTTGTTTTCTATAGAGAACGTTGTTTTTTGAGCACTCTCATATGCTTCTATTTATTCTAGGACCCTTCGCAGAATAAAACACATTGGCGCACTGACTTCCTAGTGGAGTATACTGGGGAGGGCAAGGACAAGGCTGACCCTATGTGCCCACATGTTGGACCTGGGGAGGCAGTGAGTATGTTTTATATACGTTTTATACAGGATCTCCAACCTTCAGGAAGCCAGCAAACGATTAATATAAAGGACGTTCTTTTAGGAAGGAGATGAAGATAAATTCCTTTAGTCAGAGGGTGGAATTCTTTGCCACTGAAAGCTGTAGAGGCCAAGTCACTGGACATTTTTAAGGCAGAGATAGATAGATTTTTGGTTAGTACGGGTGTCGGGTTATGGGGAGAAGGCAGGAGAATGGGTTAGGAGGGAGAGATAGATCAGCCATGATTGAATGGCGGAGCACACACACACACACACTCACTCACTCACTCACTCACACTCACATTCACACTCACACTCACACGCTCACTCACACTCACATTCACACTCACACTCACACTCACACTCTCTCTCTCTCCAAGCCAATTAACCTACAAACCCGTACGTCTTTGGAGTGTGGGTGGAAACCAGAGCACCTGAAGAAAACCCACTCTGACTTTAGCTGTGTTTGGAGATCACTCTTTTTGTGTTTCTGGAATCAGCATGTTTTTGAACAGCTTGCATCTTTGAAAAGTATTTTGTTTAAATCCACTCCATTCCTTATCCTAGGAATGTTTCCCCGACTGTGTGTGTGAAGATGCTTTCAACAACACCTACGCCTGTGTGCGGACATTGTCCAAGATCAACCTGCAGTATTGTGAGTTTGCGGACAGAGAGGTGAGTGGAGTAGCTGGGTCCTGCCGCTGATTCTGTCACCTGCCTTCAGTTTAGTTTAGAGATACAGCGTGGAATCAGGCCCTTCGGCCCACCGGGTCCGCGCCGACCAGCGATCCCCATCCCCGCACACTAACACTATCCTACACACATTTACCAAGGCAATTAACCTACAAACCTGTACGTCTTTGGAGTGTGGGAGGAAACCAAAGATCTCGGAGAAAACCCGGAGGTCACGGGGAGAACGTACAAACACCGTACAGACAGCACCCGTAGTCGGGGTCAAATCCGGGTCTCCGGTGTTGCATTCGCTGTAAGGCTGTGTCCTTTCCTGCTTGTGTGTCTTGTTCAGTGTATGTTTGTTCCAACACTGTACATTACACCCCTTACTCAGTTACAGTGGACAATCGGCAATAATGGACACCATCTCCCCCCCACCCCCCAACCCCACCCGGGTCTGTTATAACGAGTGTTATCTGTACACCCAACCCTGAGTTTAGTTTAGTTTATTGTCACGTGTACCGAGGTACAGTGAAAAGCTTTTGTTGCGTGCTATCCAGTCAGCAGAAAGACAATACATGATTACAATCAAGCCATTTACAGTGACAGATATATGATGAGGGAATAACGTTTAGTGTAAGGTAAAGCCAGCAAAGTCCGATCAAGGATAGTCCGTGGGTCTCCTATGAGGTGGGTAATATTCACTGTTCTCTGGTTATGGTATTTTCACACTTCTGTATCTTTTGCATGATGGGAGAGGGGAGAAGAGGGAGTGACTGGGGCGCGACTGGTCCTTGATGATGCTGCTGGCCTTGCCGAGGCAGCGTGAGGTGTAGATGGAGTCAATAGAAGGGAGGTTGGTTTGTGTGACGGTCTGGGCTGCGTCCACAATTCGCTGCAATTTCATGCGGTCTTGGATGGAGCTGTTCCCAAACCAAGCTGTGATGCATCCCGATAAAATGTTTCTATGGTGGAGTTTAGTCTGCTGTGACAGTCTTGGTCTCTTTAACTTTCTCTTAAGTTTTTATTATTTTCTTCTAACTTTTAAGAACTTTGTGGAGGTCTACAACCTGACCTCTGACCCGCATCAGCTGACCAACCTCGCCAAAGCTGTGGACCCCACACTACTTGTTAAGATGAACCAGAGGCTGATCAAACTGGAGTCTTGTTCTGGCAGTGATTGCCGAACTGTTAAACGAGAGGAGGATCGGTGAGTTCCCACACAAGGTCACTTGGCTTCATCTTTGTACCACTGTGTTTAGTTCTAGAGATATAGCGCAGGAACAGGCCCTTCAGCCCATCAAGTCCACACCGACCAGCGATCCCTGCACATTAACACTGTCCTACACTAGGGACAGTTTTTACATTTATAGACAATAGGTGCAGGAGTAGGCCATTTGGCCCTTCGAGCCAGCACTGCCACTCAATGTGATCATGGCTGATAATGTCATTGTACGAGTCAATTATGAACCTACAAACCTGTACGTCTTTGGAGTGTGGGAGGAAATCGAAGCTATCAGAGAAACCCCACGCAGGTCACGGGGAGAACGTGCAAACACCGTACAGTCAGCACCCGTGGCAAGGATCGAACCCAGGTCTCTGCCGCTGTAAGGCAGCGACTCGAACACTGTGCCACCGTGCCCCACTGTTGCTTCCCCTGTTCCCTACACTCTGCAGATTAAATTGTACAGAGACACAGAATGCCAGAGTAACTCAGCGGCTCGGGCAGCATCTCTGGAGAAAAGGAACCCTGAGATGAGGATCTCTCCGTGTGAATAAGGGTCCTGACCTGAAACGTCACCTATTCCTTTTTTCCAGAAATGCGGAGTTGGATTCATGGGAGGTTGGTCTTGGAGGGGAGGGGGCTCCTCAAACTGCGGAGCATCCTGGACAATACTGCACACCCCCTCCATAACACACTGGTCAACCTGAGGAACACCTTCAGCAACAGACTGGTTCCACCAAGATGCAGCACAGAACGCCATAGGAGATCCTTCTTCCCTGTGACTATCAAACTGTACAACTCCTCCCCCTTCTGTCGTGGGGTGGACTGAGACTGACTCCCCTTCACCCCCCCCCCCCCCCGCACTCCCTCCCCAATCTTTACACATCCCCAATCCTTCCCACTCGTCACCTTAATCTCTGTATGTCATGTTGTCACTTGCGGGCGGAGCACCAATGCAAATTCCTTGTATGTGAATACTTGGCCAATAAACTTTCATTCATTCATTCAATCCTTTCCACATTACTTTAATTTCATGTTTCATGTATTTTGTAATTTTATGACTGTCGGCAGATCAATTTCCCTCTGGGGATGAATAAAATGCTATCATTCCGCATCGTAGAGATAAATATTATGCATTCTCATGAAACCTCCAACTATATTGTGCTTCTTTTAATTTAAATTTTAGATTTGATTCCTAGCTGGAGGAATATTGAAGAGTTGCTGCCGTTTGTGGATGTTCCTTTAGCAGGTGAACTGTCTGGATGTTCAGCTTCCATCCACAAAAGAAATACTGTGAATTGTCGACCAGCTTTCGTGAGTCCACAAAGAATCCATGAGAACGCAATTAACCAAAGTGTGCAATAAATCAAATCAGGAGGAGAAATCGCCGAATTACAACAGTATCCTTTGCTTGTTTGTAAGGAGCAAGAATCTCTTTGGCCTTATACCGAGCCTCTGATGCCCATCAGCACTTTTTCGGAGGGTCATGTATAGACGCTTTCCCTCTCCATGATCTGTGAATGGAAGTTGTCGAAGTTATGTACCGAGCAACAGCTTGATCTATGGTTGTTGGCTTGGCTTTTAGATTATTTTGCTTACCAAGAGTCGATATTTACCCCCTCTTACTTCTCCCCCCCCCCACTCCCTGGGTTGTGTTCTCGATATTGATGAAGGGTTGGGGAGATGGTTCCCATGTATGCCCATGTCCGAGTGAATTGCCATCGAGGTGGATGGGAACCGTTCTGCCGCATAGGAACTCTCTGCTGGCAACGCTTCACGAAATCGGACCAGCCCACGGCAAGACCAACATTTAACGGATGCCCAGAGTGGAGTCATTCATGAAACTGGCTGTAATGTTTCTCGGGTGACGATTGGCTGACGCAGTTGCAAGCCCCCAGTGATCGCCTGAGCCGGTGACCTGTTGTTGTGCTTGCTCTCCATAATGAAACATTGATGGCAGCTGAAGAAGTGGCATTTATGTGGGAATCAGCTTGCAGACTTGAATGGTTCGCTTCATCCCGTACATTCACTTCCAATCCATTAGTTTATACTTGGAATTGTGCCTTATGCTGGAAACCTTTTTTTTGCAATTACTACTGCGTTGAAGTAATCATCTCTTTTGGGAATTTTGACTTGTGCCGTGTGTTCAGAAGATTTTTGTTTTTTGCTAACAGTATCTTTTTGTATGAATAAATAAATACTCTTCTCAGTGTAGGCGAGTAACAAACTTATAATGCAGACATGGACTTTTGATTAAAAATTATTATTGCTTAGTACTTGCTCAGATTATGTGTGGTTTATTTGAAGAGGATGATTGGTGTTGCTTATTTAATTTTTTTCCCTGTTAATGAATCTTCTTCTTATCGAGACCACACACAAGATTAGAAGTTGTTCAGCCAGAGCTGAACACACTTCTCGGCATCTGCACAATGGTGTCTGTCTTGCGCTTCTTGCGCTTCTTGTGCGTGGTGGTGGAAAGATTGGTTGAAACAGGGCCGCGACGTGAACGCTCTTTCCTTGGCCCCCCTGTTAATGAATGAATAAGTTGGCCAAGTATTCACATACAAGGAATTTTCCTTGGTGCTCTGCCCGCAAGTGACAACTGTACAAAATAAAAATACTTGCCCCACACATCAATCCATTCATTCTTCCCCCTCTTGTGGCTATGCCCCCTTGTCTTTGACATGTCCATGCTGGGCGAAGGGTTCTGAATGTCTACCCTTGATATTTGTCTAAGAAGGAACTGCAAAATCGAAGGTAGACAAAAATGCTGGAGAAACTCAGCGGAAACTCAGTCATGATGGAAAGTCTCACAAATTATACCTTATACAACAGCCTCTGAATCCAAGTCATAGGTTAGTACAGCTCGGAAAAGGCCATTCAGCCCATATGTACAACTGCCCCGTATTAGCTGGGACATCCTGTATTTTGGGCTAAATTGGTTTGTCCCGTATGGGACTGCCCTTGTTCCACATTTGACTGCTACTACTCGGGTCGAGGAGACTATAGGGTCGGAGCACCGCGTCCGGACCTGCCTCGCCTGTCCCGAAGTGGTGCAGCCCATGGAGTGCAGCAGCAGCGCCTCGCTCGTGGCCCTGTCGGTCAGCAGCCCGGCCTGTTGTCTGACCTTCACTTACCGCTGACACCACCCCCACCCCTCCTTCATTGGCTCGTCTCTGTAGCTAGTCTTCAGGATCATCCTCAAGCAGAGTTGTTGGAATGCATCCAATTTCTTTTTCATCTTTACATTGATTTTCCATGTCTCACTGGCATAGAGAGGGCTGTAGGGAGGACTACGGACTGGAAGAGCTTGACCTTTGGCATCTTGGACATTGACATTGAATTGAATGCCTTTATTGTCATTCAGACCTTACGGTCTGAACGAAATTTCGTGCCTGCAGTCATACATACAATCATACAATAATAACAACAATAAACACAAATTAACAACACCACAGTGAGTCCTCCAAGCACCTCACTGTGGTGGAGGCAAAAATCTTAGGGCTGCAGTCTCTTCCCTCCTCTTCTCCCTCTGCGCTGAGGCGATACCCCCCGGGCGATGGTAAATCAGTCCCGCGGCTCACCGAACCCCACAACGGCCCGGGGTGGTCGAAACTGCCGCCCTCCAGTCCAGCGGACGCAGCCACTGGCCCGCAGCTGAACCCAGGACTCAGGTCACCGCCGCCAGAACGTCGTCCCAGCCCCGAGCCGGATCGCCCTCACGGGAGTGCCGTTCCTCCCTCGGGCTGGGCCGCCCTACACATTATCCGCCCAGGGCAAGTCCTGACAGGCTGCCTCCGGAGTCCCGAGGTCGCCAGCTCCGCCATTAGGCCTCAGCGCAGACGGAGGCAGAGAGTGGGGATACGACGAAAAAGTCGTATTCCCCCCAAGGGACAGACAGCAAGCCCCGTTTCAACCCCCCACCCACATAAACACAACCTAAAAACCAAAAACACAACTAGACAAAACGGAAAAAAACAACACAAAAAAGTAAAAACAAGCGGACTGCAGGCGAGCCGCAGCCGTTCCCAGCGCCGCCACTTCCGGACATCCTTTGACATTGTCACGGGGTAAGACAAGGTTGCCTTCTATCCCCCTTACTCTTTATTGTCACGATCGACTATGTCATGTGGAAGACAATGAATAAACCTGACTTTGGAATACCGTGGAGAACAGGAAGACGCCTCACAGACCTAAATTTTGCCGATGACATTGCACTACTAGCAGAATCGAGACACACCCTTCCAGAGAGAACAACCGCTGTGGAGGAGGAAGGGTTTCGGACGGAAACATTGCCCATTTCCTTCGCTCCATAGTTGCTGCTGCACCCGGTGATTTGCTCCAGCATTTTTGTGTACCTGTGGAGGAGGAGGCAGGCGACGTTTCGGGTGGATACACTTCTTCCCACCTTGGAGATTTGTTTGCATAAAAGCATATTATTCTGTTTTTGGTTTTATAATCAGGGGAGAGCGCGAACGCAGTCCCCCACTACCACAAATTTTGCAGTCGAGTATCCCGCATTTGGGGACATCGCAGGCGTCAGCACACCCGAAGTGCAATGGGATAGCCTCGTCCTGGGAGAACCTCCTTTTTGATCAAGGTGTCTCCCCTGCCAGGTAAGTATGCTAGAAACTCGTCGCTCACACACTCCCAACCACTTCCACTACACCTTAATGTCATGGCGAGGTACAATTGTATTATCTTTTTTATTGTTTTATTATTACGGCCTGTCTAGACGACGAGCGATTTCCATATATTTCATTTTGTCCTTCATGTATTTGCATACTTTCATGCTTATTTTTCGCTCTTCTTATTTGCATATTTTCCTTAAAAGGAAGCAGCGCTTGCCGAGCGCCAACCTGTAATTACTAGACCTCGCCGCTGGGTGTCAGGTTGCTACAGACACAGCTTTTCATTCACCAACGTGGCTGCGATTCTGTGACAATCACCAACCTGATTGAGATTTTTGAAGAGGTGACCAAGGGGACTGATGAAGGCAGATTAGTTTAGAGATACAGCGTGGAAACAGGTCCCTCGGCCCATTGAGAACGTGCCGAACAATGATCACCACTGTACATGAGCCCTATCCTACACACCATCCTACACACCATCCTACACATGAGCCTACACATTATCCGACACATGATCCTACACAGGAGCCGACACACCATCCGACACACCAGCCGACACACTGAGACCATCATACACACCATCCTACACATTATCCTACACAGTATCCTACACAGTATCCTACACATATCCAACACATATCCTACACACCATCCTACACATTATCCTACACATTATCCTACACATTATCCTACACATTATCCTACACATATCCTACACACCATCCTACACACCATCCTACACATTATCCTACACACTAACCTACACATTATCCTACACATATCCTACACACTATTCTACACACTATCATACACACCATCCTACACACTATCCTACACATTATCCTACACATTATCCTACACACTATCCTACACATTATCCTACACACTATCCTACACGTTATCCTACACATTATCCTACACACTATCCCACACATTATCCTACACACTATCCTACACATTATCCTACACACTATCCTACACATTATCCTACACACTATCCTACACATTATCCTACACACTATCCTACACGTTATCCTACACACTATCCTACACATTATCCTACACACTATCCTACACACTATCCTACACATTATCCTACACACTAAGGGCTATTTACAGAAGCTGATTAACCAACAAACCCGCACATCTTTGGAATGTGGGAGGAAACCGGAGCACCCAGAGAAAACCCATATGGTCACAGGGAGAACACGCAAACTCCACGCAGATAGCACCCGTAGTGACAGAACCCATACAGTGAGAACCCAGGTATCTAACACTTAAGGCAGCGGGTCAGGCAGCATCTCTGGAGAGAAGGAATGGATGAAAAAGGGTCTCGACCCGAAATGTCACCCATTCCTTCTCTCCAGAGATGTTGCCTGACCCACTGAGTTACTCCAGCATTCTGTGTCTACCTTCAATTTAAACCAGCATCTGCAGTTCTTTCCTTCACTGTAAGGCAGCAACTCTACCACTACGCCACTGTGCCACACTATGAAATGTGGTCTATGGGGACTTTAGCAAGGCCTTGGACAAAGTACTGCAGGTAAGGCTACTCTGGAAGGTTACATCACATTGGAGCCAAGGTGAGCTTGCTAATTGGATGCACAATTTGCTCAGAGACAGAGGGTGGTGGTGGGTTGTCTTTCAGACTAGAGTCTTGCAACAAGTGATGAGGCAAGGTGCTGCGCCCACTGTTCCTCATACATTTATTCAGGAGTATGGGAGAAAACTGAAGCACCGGGAGAAAACCCACGGTCACAAGGACAGGGAGAACGTGCAAACTCCGCACAGACAGCACCTGAGGCCGCTACAATTAGGATATCTATATAATTAAAAGTTTCATCTTGACCACTTCCTGTCTGTGCTGTATATTGATTTTAGAAAAACGCTACCCTGTATCACTGTGTCTTTTGGCCATCTTACTCACAGTCCTCCTCCGCTGAGCCAGCCCCAAGGATTTTTCCCATCGATTAAAAATAAAAAAGTTATGAGTGTTTAAAAAACCTTGAGTTCAGCTGTTTGGTACTCTCGCGTCTCAATCACCGCGATGAAGGTGACGCACTTCAGGGGGGGGCAGGACTATAAAACCCCGGATGCCTGGACGTGAGTCAGTCAATCTGCAAGATCGCTAGGGAGAGGCCACAACTGTCATTCTAATCTGTGAATCAACTGAACTGTGAGTCTGCAATGTACTTTCAATAAATGATTTGTTAACCCTTAATGACAATGCCATGAGTTGTTTGGCCTGCTGCCCTGCCTGTGCTTGAAAGTACAGTGCTTAATTGGAAATGAAAATGAAATGACAATGCCATGAGCTGTTTGGCCTGCTGTCCTGCCAGTACTTGAAACTGCAATGTTTAAGAAGGAACTGCAGATGCTGGAAAATCGAAGGTAGACAAAAATGCTGGAGAAACTCATCGTAGGTAGTCTGGTATGGTAGAAAGGCCTTCTTCCTCCCCCCCCCCCCCCCCCCCCCCCCACCCTCACATCAATCTGAAGAAGGGTTTCGGCCCGAAACGTTGCCTATTTCCTTCGTTCCATAAATGCTGCCTCACCCGCTGAGTTTCTCCAGCATTTTTGTCTACCTTGAAACTGCAATGCTTTATTTGGTCCGACTGTGTTTGGAAGGAATAAATGCTTTATTAGGTCCGACTGTGTTTGGAAGGAATAAATGCTTTATTAGGTCTGACTGTGTTTAATCCAAAAGACCCGCTCATTTCGTGACTTCCGCTTAGTGGACAGTTTGCGCTGATTGCGTAATTTCCGGTGAGTGCAGAGGTCACGCTGATTGTGGAAGTGCCGCTGACTGTGGAAGCCCCACAGTGGAGAGGCCGTGTAAGACGATTCAAGAAGGTTTACTGATAAATATATCGTGTGTGAGTGAGTGTGAGTGTGTGTTTGAGTGTGTGAGTGTGTGTTTGAGTGTGTGAGTGTGTGTGTGTGTGTGTGTGTGTGTGTGTGTGTGTGTGTGTGTGTGTCTGTGTGTGTGTGTGTGTGTGTGAGCGTATGTGTGTGTGTGTATGTGTATATTGGAATTGGTGGAGAGGTGGAATATTGCATTGGGGGCCAGCCCTCCAGTGTGAAGCTGGGACCCAACGGGTCCCACTTTGTTTAGTCCACATTAAACCTTTCTCACCTCTTCTACTCACACACATCCAAGATGGCGATATCCAAGATGGCGATATCCAAGATGGCGATATCCAAGATGGCGCCCAACCTAGGCGACTCTTCATGTCCTGGCCACAGAAGTGGATCTGCAACCACGCATTTCAATCGCTCCACTCTTTTAAACGTCTACTCCGACAGCAACATTCCCCCTCAATAATAAAACCCACCTGATTGCTACGCCTTTGAACCCCTCGTCTGATTACATCCTCGACCATCTCAGGTGAATTTGCATTTGCTCATTCTTCTGCAATATGCCATGGGAGATTTGACACCATTGAAGGGATCTTGTTAATGCAATATGCACAGGAAAGGTTTAGAGGATATGGGCTTAACGTGGCCAATTGTCAGTTGAGGCAGGAACTACATCAGCATTTCAGAGACACTTGGATAGGTACATGGATAGGGGGAGTTTAGAGAACATGGGACCTGCTTAGATGGGGCAACTTGATCGGCATGAACGAGTTGGGCCGAAGGGCCTGTTTCTGTGCTGTGTGACCCTGACTCTATGACTGATTAGGGAGAGTCAGCATGACTGTCTTTTCACACAGAGTGTGGTGGGTAAATAGGTTATAACATGTACATGGATAGGAAAGGTTTCGAGGAATATGGGCCAAATGCGGGCAGGTGGGACTAACGTAGATGAGGCATCTTGGTCAGCATGGATGGGTTTGGGCTGAAGGGTCTGTTTCTGTGCTGTCTGACTTTACAACTCGGACTCTATAATTCTGTTCCACTTTATATTCAGTACATGGACAGTTTTTTACCAAACCTGGTCTGTTTCCCTGGAGTGTGGGAAGCTGAGTGGAGACCTGGTAGAAGTTTATAAAATAATGAGAGGCATAGATAGGGCTGACAGTCCGAGTATGTTTTCCAGAATGGAAATGCCAGAATGTTTTTCCCAGCGTAGCAAGGTCAATAGACACGGCTTTAAGATGAGAGGGACAAAGTTCAAGGGAGATGTGCGGAGTAGGTGGGTGCCTGGAACGCGACGCAACGCGATTGTGGCATTCAAGAGGCTTTCAGAAAGGCACATGGAGATGCAGGGAATGGAAGGATATGGATCACGTGCAGGCAGAGGAGATTAGTTTAACTTGGGATCATGTTCAACACAGACATTGTGGGCCAAATAGTCTGTTCCAGTGTTGTAGCAAAAAGATTTGAGTACAGGAGCAGGGAGGTTCTACTGCAGTTGTACAGGGTCTTGGTGAGACCACACCTGGAGTATTGCGTACAGTTTTGGTCTCCTAATCTGAGGAAAGACATTCTTGCCATAGAGGGAGTACAGAGAAGGTTCACCAGACTGATTCCTGGGATGTCAGGACTTTCATATGAAGAAAGACTGGATAGACTCGGTTTGTACTCGCTAGAATTTAGAAGATTGACGGGGGGATCTTATAGAAACGTACAAAATTCTTAAGGGGTTGGACAGGCTAGATGCAGGAAGATTGTTCCCGATGTTGGGGAAGTCCAGAACAAGGGGTCACAGTTTAAGGATAAAGGGGAAATCTTTTAGGACCGAGATGAGGAAAACATTTTTCACACAGAGAGTGGTGAATCTGTGGAATTCTCTCCCGCAGAAGGTAGTTGAGGCCAGTTCATTGGCTATATTTAAGAGGGAGTTAGATGTGGCCCTTGTGGCTAAAGGGATCAGGGGGTATGGAGAGAAGGCAGGTACAGGATACTGAGTTGGATGATCAGCCATGATCATATTGAATGGCGGTGCAGGCTCGAAGGGCCGAATGGCCTACTCCTGCACCTATTTTCTATGTTTCTATGTTTCTATGTGCTGTTCTATGTTCCATGTTCGATGTATAATGTCGCAGTTGTGTGGTTAATGCATCGTGAATGCCTTACACTTTAGTTTAGTTTAGTTTCGAGACACAGCACGGAAACAGGCCCTTTGGTCCACCGAGTCCGCACCGACCATTGATCACCCGTTCACACTAGTTCACCGGAACACGAGGGTTCCGCGAGAGGTCGCTCGGGGTTTCCGAGGGAAATAGTGATAAATAGGCTAATCATATGTAAATGCATTTTGGAGTCATTTTTATGCTTAATTTCATATTCGTAATTTTATTACACAAGTACGGCATAATTAGCAACGTATATTTAGCATATTTAGCTATATCATATTTAGCGACGTCTATACGGCGCCAGTGTGAAACGGCCTTTAGTGGTCAGTGGACGGGAGCTGTAAGTGACGGGTTTGTGTGTGCTTCCTCATTCCCTCATTCACCCACGCTATTTAGTAATTTTTACCCATCATTTAGGAATGTTATATGAATTTAAAAAAATGTAAGTGTGTTTATGTTTATCAAAAGTTTATTTGTTTTTGTTAGTTTATGAAAAGTTTATGTGTGTTGTTTTTTCTTTCTCTCTCTCTCTCTCTCTCTCTCTCTCTCTCTCTCTCTCTCTCTCTCTCTTCTTCTCTCTCTCTCTCTCTCTCTCTCTCTCTCTCTCTCTCTCTCTCTCTCTCTCTCTCTCTCTCTCTCTCTCTCTCTCTCTCTCCTACGAGGTTAGTTTTTCTGTTTGCCTTTATTTGCTTCAGTTTTGAACAAGCAGTTTGATTTCAATTTGTTTTTGCATTGTCAATAAACTTCAGAAATGTTTTTCTTAAACCAATGACCAGAAAAATATATGATGTTTGCCTTATGAACTTTAAGTTTATGAAAGAGAAAGAAAGAGATTAATAAAGATATATAATAATTTTTCTGTAGGGGTTCCCTGAGACATGACAATTATTTTAAGGGTAAAAAGGTTGCACTAGATGTTATCCAGTTTATCATCCACTCTGTACACAACAGGGGCAACTTACAGAGGGTGTATTGACCTGCAAACCCTCACGTCTTTGGGATGTGGGAGGAACCCGGAGCACCCGGAGGAAACCCATGAGGTCACAACGAGAACATGCAAACTCCACACAGACAGCACTCGAGGTCAGGATTGAACTTGGGTCTCTGGCGCTGTCAGGCAGTTCAGTTCAGTTTAGTTTATTGCCTCACGTACCGAGGTACAATGAGAAGCTTTTAGTGCGTGCTAAGCAGCCAGCGGAAAGGCAATTGAGCCATTCACGGTGCACAGATACATGATAAGGGAATAACTCAGCAGGACAGGCAACATCTCTGGAGTGAAGGAATGGGTGATGTCCCGAAACGTCACCCATTCCATTTCTCCACAGATGTTGCCTGTCCCGCTGAGTTACTCCAGCATTTTGTGTCTATCTTCGGTTTATACCAGCATCTGCTGTTCCTTCCTACAAATGATAAGGGAATAATGTTTAGTGCAAGGTCAAGCCAGTAAAGTCCGATCAAAGATAGTCCGAGGGGTTACCGATGAGGTAGATGGTAGTTCAGGACTACTCCCTGGTTGCAGTACGATGGTTCAGTTGCCCAGGCAGCAGCTCAACCCGCTGGTTAGAACGGAGATGAGGAAACATTTTTTCACACAGAGAGTTGTGAGTCTGTGGAATTCTCTGCCTCAGGGCGGTGGAGGCCGGTTCTCTGGATACTTTCAAGAGAGAGTTAGATAGGGCTCTTAAAGATAGCGGAGTCAGGGGATATGGGGAGAAGGCAGGAACGGGGTACTAATTGTGGATGATCAGCCATGATCACATTGAATGACGGTGGTGGCTCGAAGGGCTGAATGACCTACTCCTGCACCTATTGTCTATTGTCTATTGCGTCAACGATTCTCCAACTCAGAGCTCTTGTGAATGAATCCCTGACTGACTGCTGTGTCTACTACTGTTGCCTCCACAATTAGAATTTCCACATGAAACCTTCCTGACCTCTTCAGCATGCACACACCAGAGGTCGGGATCGAACCTGGGTCTCTGGCGCCGTGAGGCAGCAGCTCTTACGAGCCCCTTCCAGCATTGTTTATTTCCAGTAAACTTTAATCAATGATCCCGCACACAGCCTTCGGCAATCTGATGAAAGTTAATGATTAGACGGGCATCGGGACATCTAACTAGAGCTCTCTGCTGGGGGCTGTAATCTATGCAAAGCGCGGGCGGTGATCAAACATAGATGCTCTCTGGCTGAACAATGGATCACCTTTGCATGCCTTTGCATTTGAAATGACAAACAGTCGACTGGGAACTCAATGAACAAGAATTGGCGCAGTGTCCTGGCAGAACTGAATGAGGCAGTCACAGAGGAATTGGTCAAAGAGAAACGGCTTATTCACCAGTGCATTCAAAGTAGGGTAACGATGTTTTATATTAACTTTCTCATTCTGGTGTAATTCTGGGCCTTAATGATGAAGGTAGACACAAAAAGCTGGAGTAACTCAACGGGTCAGACAGCATCTCTGGAGAAAAGGAATAGGTGATGATTCAGGTCAGGACCCTTCTTCAGATTGATAATGTTGCGATGCTGTTGGCTTCAAGGTTTCTGCTCTGTTGGAAACACAAGGATTGGCTTTGAGTTGGCATGGGTGATGAGCAGTCAAGTCCAAGTACCCGAAACGTCACCCATTCCTTCTCTCCATAGATGCTGCCTGTCCTGCTGAGTTACTCCAGCATTTTGTGTCTATCTTCCAAGTACACTTGGTTTGGGGCATTTGGATAGATATGTATAAGAAGGAACTGCAGATGCTGGAAAAATCGAAGGTGGATAAAAATGCTGGAGAAACTCGGCGGGTGAGGCAGCATCTATGGAGCGAAGGAATAGGTGACGTTTCGGGTCGAGACCCTTGGGTCCATAGATGCTGCCTCACCCGCTGAGTTTCTCCAGCATTTTTATCTACCTTAGATAGATATGTAGACAGGTGCAGTACGAATACAACACACTTCACAAAGAATGGTGTCTCTGAGTAATGTGTAATATTTTAAGTTAACTAAGATAAAGCATGTTAAATACTCCTAAACTTAACGGTGAAAATTCAATAGCAGGGAATAATGACTAAATTATTTAATACTAATTGATGGTGCCCAGAAATGTAATTGCATGTTTTATCTCATCTCTACACAATAGAAAATCTATTTTTTACTTGGGGTGAAATGTTGCCAGATTTCTGAACGGTCCTTCCATAAGCTAGGGTACTGTCCGATTCACCTCTACCCCATGGTGGACATTGGACTTTGTCTCTGGAACTGGTGCGCTACAATGCTGAGAACTATATTCTGCACTCTGTATCTTCCCTTTTGCTCTATTGTGCTTGAGTTTGACGAATGTATTTTTGTATGGTTTATCTGATCTGTGTGGATAGCTTGCAGAACAAAGCTTTGTACTGTACCTCGGTACACACATGACAATTATAAACCTAAACCTAAACCATTAATCTGGTCTTCTGTCTTACACCTCACTCCAACCCTAAGTTCTTGGATCTTGGTCCTCCAAAATATTCCAAATGGAATTTAAACTGGAGGTGGCGGATGGCGGACTTCAGCAAAAAAGTGTTCTTGGAGAAGAAGAGCTGCCTTAAATTTAGTTGCGTCTGGTTGGGTAACTAAGGTAGGGTGAAGACTATTCCATGCTTTAATTGTGCGGGGGAAGAATGAATTGCTGTACACAACTGGCTTGGTCGCTGGTATCTCAAATTGCATCTCAAACATAGAACAATACGGCACAGGAGCAGGCCCTTCAGCCCATATTGTCTCTGTCATCCAAGATGCCAAGTTAAACTAATCTTGTCTGCCTGCACCTAATCCACATCCCTCCATTCCCTGCATACCCATGCCTATCGAATACCCTCCTAAATGCCACTATCGTACGTCCACCACCACCACCCTGGCAGCAAGTTTCCCCCACCACCCCCCACATAAAACAAGCTAAGGAACACCAAAAATATACATTTAACACATACAATTAAAACACAAAGAAGGAATGGACAGACAGACTGTTGGCGAGGCAGCCATTGCTGGCGCTACCCGGTGGATATTGATAAACCTAAACCTAAAAGATGATGACGTTTATGGGTTGTTTGGTGAACGAAATTCCAAACAGGCACATCTTGGCTTGTGCCATATTTGGGATTGACCATAAGATCATAAGAAATAGGAGCAGAATTAGGCCATTTGTCATTCAATCATGTTTAATTTAGTTTAGTTTAGTTTAGAGATACAGCACGGAAACAGGCCCTTCGGCCCACCGGGTCCGCACCGACCAGCGATCCCCGCACATTAACAATATCCTACACACACTAGGGACAATTTTCACATTTACCAAGCCAATTAACCTACAAACCTGAACTTTTTGGAGTATGGGAGGAAACCGAAGATCTCGGAGCAACCAACGCAGGTCACGGGAAGAACATACAAACTCCGTATAGATAGCAGGCGTAGTCGGGATCGAACCATGGTCTCTGGCACTGCATTCGCTGTAAGGCAGCAACTCTACAGCTGCGCCACCGTGACCGCCCGGATCATGTCTGATCTATTTTTCCCTCCCAATCCCATTCTCCTGCCTTCTTCCTATAACCTTCGTTAATCAAGAATCTATCAATCTCCACTTTAAAAATACCCCATGACATCGCATCCACAGCCGTAAGAATAAGGCGTAAGCCATTTAGGACTGAAATGTGGAAACATTTTTCACCCAGAGATTGTGAATCTGTGGAATTCTCTGCCACAGAAGGCAGTGGAGGCCAATTCACTGGATGTTTTCAAGGGAGAGATAGATTTAGCTCTTGGGGCGAGGGGAAGCAAGGGATATGGGGAGAAAGCAGGAATGAGGTACTGATTTTGGATGATCTGCCATGATCATATTGGATGGCGGTGCTGACATGAAGGGCCAAATGACCTACTCCTGCACCTATTTTAATGTTTTTCTATGTTTCGATGTCTGTGGCAATGAATTCCATAGATTCACCACCCTCTCTCTGGCTAAAGACATTTCTCCTCATCTCCATTCTAAAGGTACAGTAGATCCTGTTATCCTGAGGCTGTGCCCTCTGGTCCTAGACCAGGGGTGGGGAACCTTTTCATGTTGGAATGCCGCAGTAAGTTAGCTGTAATCTAATAAGGCTGCATCCAAGAAACTTCAATTAGATATACTTCAAAATTTACGTTATTTTGTAAAAATCTAACTACAATGTACTAACTTCAAGAAAATGAAAACAACTTGTTAATTCCAAAGTTAACTAACCTTTTAATGACTGTTGTGACTGCTTTTTGTGGGAAAGCATTTGAATATTTGGTTGCGACATGGAGGTACGCAGTTTCAGCTGATCTTCTAGATGGGTATCCGTCATTTGTGACCTTAAGGGCGTCTTGTTTTGGGTTAGGTAGGAGAATGTAGATTTGCAGCAATAAGTGGTTGAAAAGCACTTCCGGTTGTACTTCCGGTGGCGCTGGTGCCAGCAGCCTCCACCTACAGCCCGGTATCTTTTAGTTTTTTTGTTTATTTAGTTATGTAAAAGTGTGTTTTCTTGTGTTTTTTTTGTGTTTTTATGTGGGGGAAGAGGGTACGGTGCGGGGGATACCGTCCTTCAGCCGCTTCCTGGTGAGGACGCGACTATTATTCGAGTCGCGTCCTCGCTCCCCCCCGAGCGGCCTACCTACTGGATTAGCGCGGCCTTTCCTGCCGGGACCGACCAGAGCTCCAGCAGCGGCGGGACAGCGCTGAAACATCGCGGGGCTGGCGATGCCTTACCGGGGGTCGCCGTCTGGAGCCCGGAGTGCTGGACCTGCTGCACCGACATCATGGAGCTGCGGTTTGCGGGCTCCCAACGCGGGTGGCGCTGATGGACAGCACGGGGTCCTGTGACTCTGCCCGGCTCGGGAGCTGCGGACTCCGGCTGCTGGAGGCGGCTGATCAGGAGGTCCGGGCCGCTGAGGAGGAGGATGTTCACCGTCGGGGTTCGGCGTCGGTGTTCCACCAGCCCGGCGTGAGGGCCTGAACATCGGGCCACCCGGGGCGGCGACTGCGGGTGCTAGGAAGACCTCGACCACGAATGAACATCTGGGAAGAACGGAGGGGAGGCTGGCTGGACTATGGTGCCTTACTCACCTTGGTGCCACTGTGTTATGTTGTGTCGTGGACTTTCAGTGTTTGTGCTTTTTAAAAAATTCTATTTTATTTTTAATATGTTTTATTATTTATTATTATTTATTTATTTTTATTTTTATGATACTGCCTGTAAGGGAAATTCATTTCGTTGTCTCTAACTGAGACAATGACAATAAATTTGAATACAATACAATACAATACAAGAAAGCATTTTTCGTGCATGTTGCCGAAGACGTGGGTATTAATGAGGGTATAGTTAACAATACTTATAACTTGTTGCAAAGTGTCACTTAAAATAGTAGATTTAGCACAGAGATTTTGCTGATGTAAGATACAAAGGTGAAAAGAAATGAGAGCATCTGGACCTTTTTTATCTGTGCAATAAACCCTTCATGTTTTCCTGTCAGGGAAGGTGCACCGCCTGTACATACACTCGTTAAATTAACCAAATCCAGTCCAGCTTCACCACATTTATCTTGAAATTTGTTGAAGAAATCTATTCCTCGTGATCTACGCGTAAGAGTGCCCAAAGCGAGTAACTCTTCGTAGCAAAGAAAATCTTCTGTTATTAGTTGATTCAAAGTTGATAATACTGAAGACAGGACGGCCAGCGGATTCTCCCAGACATTTTCCCTCTCGTCAAACAGCCTCGGGCGGTGGTGGCACCACTAAATCCTGAGGATAACAGGTGTTAAAATAGCCCTCATGACTTACTAATGTTTTATTTATGGCCGTCAGTCGGGGAGGATTCTTTTGTTGAATCTTCTTTTACTCTTTGGTATTTTAAATACGTTCATTTTAAGATTAAAATAAAAATAATAAAAGACGAACAAAAACATATTAATAAAAAATAAAAGGATTTGTTCTACAAAAGTTGGATTCGTTCAAAAGGCCGCACTTAATGGCCTAGACTCTCCCACTAATGGCCACAGGGGCACTTTAGACCATGTTAAGGGAGGAACTGTTGATGCTGGTTTAAACCGAAGATAGACACAAAATGCTGGAATAGCTCAGTGGGCAGACAGCATCTGGAATAGGTGACGTTTCGAATCGAGACCCCCTTTCAGACGGAAAGTCAAGGGAGAGTGAAGCGAGAGATATAGAAGGTGCATAGAACAAGTGGAGTTGATTTGCATTATATCCAGCCTCTCAAAGTAATTCAATGCAGTGTATGCAAGAGTTTAATTCAGTTTAACACGGAAGATAGACACATAAAACTGGAGTAACTCAGCGGGACAGGCAGCACCTCTGGAGAGAAGGAATGGGTGACGTTTCGGGTCGAGACCCTTCTACAGACTGAGAGTCAGGAGAGAGTGAAACAAGAGATATGGAAGGGTAAGGAGTGAAACCGAGAGATCGAAGGGAACGAATTTAAAGGAAAATGTCGAGTAGATCATTGTTAGTAAGGGGAAGTTGACGACGAGGTTATACAAAGTAAAATTTAATCAGGACAGTCAAACTAGTCGGTGAACTGGTCGGCGTGGGGTCGATGGGCTGAAGGACCTGTGCTCAGCTGTATAGGAGTACTGTATCAACTGATCCACCAGCCTCACTCACAGCTCCTTCACTGTCGCTGGTTCAAGACCCTGCAACTCCCCCCAAAGGGAAGCACTGCCCACATAAGGACTTCAGTGGCACGTGAAGTCCAGCACCAGGCAACCTTGGCATGGACAATAACCCCAACCCTGCCAGGCCCAACCAGCTCTCGGCTGGAATGGTCTTAGTTTAGTCTAGTTTAGAGATACAGGGTGGAAACAGGCCATTCGGCCCATCGAGACCGCGCCGACCAGCGATCTCCGCACATTAACACCATCCTACACACACTAGGGACAATTTACAATTTTACCAAAGCCAATTAACCTACAAACATGTACGTATTTGGAGTGTGTTAGGAAACCGGAGCATCTGGAGAAAACCCACGCAGGTCACGGGGAGAACGTACAAACTCTGTACAGCCAGCACCTGAGGTCAGTATCTGGCGCTGTGAGGCAGCATCTCTACCACTGATGCCCTAACCCCAACACCATTCTTGCTAAACTGTTAGGGAAACCTCAATAAATATCTCAGAGAGTTGGTTCAAAAGCCCAATGTAGATATAAGAAAGTGCAGATTCTGGTTTCCAAAAAAACCACACAAAGTGCTGGAGTAACTCAGTGGGTCATGCAACCCAACACCCTACAATCAGTCTGAAGAAGGGTCCCGATCCGAAACATCACCAATCTTTGTGCTCCAGGAATGTTGTCTGACCCGGTGAGTTACTCCAGCACTTTGTGTCTTTTTTTTGTTCAAAATCCTTAAGATGTCTGAAGAAGGTGCAAATTTTAAGGGGAGACAAGAACATTATTTCCAAGTTAAGGGACAGTGAGCCTGAAGCTCTTTAGCTGAAAGAGTAACGGATTCACGAACCCTGGTCACAGGTAAAACATCCCTAGACTGTAAACTACAGGCTTACAGGGCTAGTATTGGAAGGAGAGTTAAGGTGCGATCTTTTCCAATTAGCACAGTCACGATGGGCTGAATGGCCTCATTCTACATTGTAGGTTGCCGAACTGTGGCATTTAGTTTAGTTTGATACTGTGCGGAAACAGGCCCATCAGCCCAACGAGCCCGCACCGACCAGCGATCACCGCACATTAACACCATCCTACACACACTAGGGACAATTTTCACTTATACCCATCCAATTAATCTGCAAACCTTTGGATTGTGGGAGGAAACCGAAGATCTTGGAGAAAGCCCACATAGGTGACAGGGAGAACATACAAACTCCGTACAGACAGCACCCGTAGTCGGGATCGAACCCGGGTCTCTGGCGTTGAAAGCGCTGTAAGGCAACAACTCTACCGCTGCGCCACCGTGCCACCCACATTTTAATGATTGCTTTTCATCTCAGAAAAAGTTGCAGGGCCATTAACCCATGAGTTACTGCAGCGGTGAATTCATCAACACTTGTATATGGAACAATATGAGTTTCTGCCTCCCTGACATCGTGTGTGATATTCCCACTTTATATTTGCTGTGACGGAACTTTGAATATTATTAATAAATGTAATCGCTATTTGGCTCACACTTTGGTGCACATTCGCAATACTCCATTTACAGTGTAGTTGATGAACAATGCTTACTGGGCCTACCTGATGTCCTGGTTGCTGAACACTTTAACTCCCCCTCCCATTCCCACACTCACCTTTCTGTCCTGGGCCTCCTCCATTGTCAGAGTGAGGCCAAGCACAAATTGGAGGAGCTGCACCTCATATTTCGCTTGGGCAGCTTACACCCCAGTGGTATGAACATTGACTTCTCCAACTTCATGTAACCCCTGCTCTCCCTCTCCCTCCATCCCTCCCCCACCCTAGTTGTCCGACTAGTTTCACTGTCCTCCTGATTACTTTTACCGTTTGTATGCCTCGTTGTCACCTTCCCCTCAGCCAACAATGAACCGTTCTACATTTCCTTGATCAATCTGCTTTGATCTGTCCTTTTCACACCTCACATGCTCCTTGTACCCATCCATATCCTTGGTCTCCTTCTCCCCTGACTCTCTGTCTGAAGAAGGGTCTCGAGCCAAATCGTCACCCATTCCTCTCCGGAGATGCCGCCTCTCAGATGCCATTTCCTTGAACAACTGCATGGTGGTGCCTGATGGTGCTTTGAGGAAGATTTTCTTGACATTGGAAACTAGGCGATCGACATTTGGAAACAAGCTACGTATGTGCTTGGCAATTCTATGAAGTCCTTGAGCTAAGCATGTCAAATGCAACATTTTGGGGAATAAAACTTTAAGAGCACGAGCAGCTTTTTTCATGTAGGGAGCTGCATCAGTCACAAACAGAAGAACATTCTTGTGTTTTATAACTTCTGGCCAAAGTACAGCAAGTGAAGATGTAAACAACTGAGCAATAGTTGAGCTGTTTGACTTCTCCAATACTCCGATGTCAACAAATACTTCTTTGATGGTTGACCAGCCTCCAGTGTACCGATGACCACATATCTCCCCACAGCATCGGTTGTCTCGTCTATTGAGACCCATATTTTGTTGCATGCAACTTCATCTCTAATTTTCTGCACAACAATGTTGAAGTTGCTGTCAACATAATTTTTCTGTAATGATGACTCGCTTGGTATTTGTTCCTCTGTGTATTTCTCTAAAAAACCGCTGAGAGATTTGTTTTACAATTTCCTCAGCGGAATTCCAGCATCAATGAATGCCTTGCACAGATCACTCGAAAACTCAGGTTTGCGACTGGAGCCAGCAGTAAATGTAGTGAGGAGACAAGCTTGGGTGTTTCGCTTGGGTAGTCTACACCCCAGGGGTATCAACATTGACTTCTCCCTCCTCCCAATCCCAGCTCTCCTCCTTGTCCTACTGTCTCCGCCTTTTCCCTTCTTTTACCCACCCCCCCACATCAGTCTGAAGAAGGGTCTCGACCCGAAACGTCGCCTATTCCTTCTCTCCATAGATGCTGCCTCATCCGCTGAGTTTCTCCAGCATTTTTTGTCTATCTTTGATTTTTCCAGCATCTGCAGTTCCTTCTCAAATAGATCTTGGAGAAGACTGAACCAGCGGGCAGCGGCATGAACGAATGAACGACCGACGGTGGCGCCCCAGGTTTCGCCCTGGTGGTAGAAATTTTCTTGTAAGTTATACTATGTTAACACGTTAATAATAACCTATTAATATTAACGTGTTAACATAGAAAACGTCATTGTAATCACGGTACAACTAGAGAAAATAGCACCACCTTTTAGCAAAAACGGCATAAAAAGGCTGATTTAGGCAATCGATCGTGAAAAGGCATTATCTTGGTGAAATCATCAAAAAAGGCACTTTTGGCATTTATGGCAAAATCCTGGCTCTAATTATTACTGACTGTGTACCGCCTGGTTCATGTTTTCTTCTGTTATGGAACCTGGTTTGCTGCATTACTTCTTCATTTATCATCCTTAATTACCCTTCAAAGTGGGCAGTTTAGAGGTAAGTTCATGTTAATACGTTCATAGGTTATATGAGTGGAATTAGGCCATTTGGCCCACTCCACCATTCAATCATGGCTGATCTCTGCCTCCTAATCCCATTTTCCTGCCTTCTCCCCATAACCCTTGATACCCGTTCTAATCAAGAATTTTATCTCTGCCTTAAAAATATCCACTTACTTGGCCCACACAGCAAATTCTATGGCAATTCCATAGATTCAAGAAGTCAAGTCAAGTCAAGAGAGTTTATTGTCACGTGTCCCAGATAGGACAATGAAATTCTTGCTTGCTGCAGCACAACAGAATATTGTAAGCATAAATACAGAACAGTTCAGTGTGTCCATATAGCATCGACCATATATATACACAATAAATAAACAGATAAAGTGCAATAGGCTGTTATAGTTCAGAGTTTGTTTGATGCCGAGTTTAATAGCCCGATGGCTGTGGGGAAGCAGCTGTTCCTGAACCTGGATGTTGCAGATTTCAGGCTCCTGTACCTTCTACCCGATGGCAGTGGAGAGATGAGTGTGTGGCCAGGATGGTGTGGGTCCTTGATGATTCACCGCCCTCTGACTAAAGAAGTTCCTCCTCACATCCTTTCTAAAAGAGCACCTTTCAATTCTGAGGCTATGACCTCTGGTCCTAGACTCTCCCACTAGTGGAAACATCGTCTCCACATCCACTCCATCCATGCCTTTCATTATTCTGTAAGTTTCAATGAGGTCCCCCCTCAACCTTCTAAACTCCAGCGAGTCGAGGCCCAGTGCTGTCAAATGCTCATCATATGTTAACCCACTCATTCCTGGAATCATTCTTGTAAACTTCCTCTGGACCCTCTCCAGAGCCAGCACATCCTCCCTCAGATATGGGGCCCAAAGCTAAGTACAATGGATCTTTCTATTACCTAGAGAGGGAAAACAGAACACATTTCCTTTCAGAAAGATCACAGGGTTATCAAGTCAAGTCAAGTCAAGTCAAGTTTATTCGTCACATACACATATGCGATGCGCAGTGAAATGAAAAGTGACAATGCTCGCAGACTTTGTGCAAAAAGACAAACAAACAACCAAACAAACTATAAACAGAATGGAACAGAATCACATATTTTACTTCGGAGTCACGTGAGTGACTACGTGAAGAAGGGCCGTCCGCCTGCGTGCGCGTCATTACGTCTGAAAGCAACGCGCGCAACGGACTGGAGAGGCACTGCCTCCTCCTAGCCGTTGGGATTTAAAAAGGCGGCAGGTAAGGAAAGTTGACCCACTTACCCTGCGCTTTCTGTTCGGGCTAAGGAAATTATTTGTTTTTCAGAGCCCCAAAAAATGTCGAAGAGACGGTCCGCGGGGAAACCAGCTGCCGAAGACCGCAGCATTCCTGGTAGTGGGCGACGGTCATTTTCGCCGACATTGCAGCCGGCATCAGAACCGGCAGCAGCAGACTTGGTGCAGGAGGAAAGCACCGTGGTGGTCCCGGCGGGGCGTAAAGCCACCCATAAGTCTGCCAGACCCGTAGACTCGGATGAGTCCGGGGAAGAGGGATACCGTCCCTCATCGGGAAGCGTCGGAGGACGACACAATGATAAACTCCGGAGAAAGGAGCAAAAAAAGGCAATTTAATAAAAAGCAGTGGAGTGGTTCAGTAATGTTAGTCCCTGGTGAGATAGGAGTTTACAGTCTCTGGGAAGAAACTCCTTCTCAACCTCTCCGTTCTCACAGCATGGCAACGGAGGCGTTTGCCTGACCGTAGCAGCTGGAACTGCTACGGGGTTATGATGACAATCATATGGTTTCATGCTCATCGTCGCTAGATAAACATGAGGTGCTGCTCCTCCAATTTGCGGTGGGCCTCACTCTGGCAATGGCGGATGCCCAGGAGAGAAAGGTCAGATTCGGAATGGGAGGGGGAGTTGAAATGCTGAGCCACCGGGAGATCAGGTTGGTTATTGCGAACTGAGCGGAGGTGTTGGGGGAAGTGATCGCCAAGCCTGCGCTTGGTCTCGCCGATGTAGAGAAGTTGTGTATGGATGGAGCCTGTCTGTCAGTGAGGTGAGTGTTGTTGGTGGATGGTTTGTTGTCCTGTTACATGTCTTTTTCGTTCTTTAATTTCTAACATGATGCTTTTTGATAATAGATCAACAAGTGGAACAAATGTGGTCTCACAATGAGTTGGTGAGTACTCTGGGTATACACCCTCCTCCATTTATAATCCTGAAAACCTGCACTTTGATCATAATCTATTTGTGCTAATTATCTTATCTTTGGTTTAAACCAGCATCTGCAGTTCCTTCTGACAAATTCTGCCCTGTACCCCATCCACGTAATGTTGGAACATAGAACAGCACAGCACAGGAACAGGCCCTTCGGCCCACAATGTCTGTGCTGAACTTGGTGTCAAGACCATCTCTTATCTGCCTGCACATATTCCCTACCCCTCCATTCCCTGCCTATCCAAAATTCTCTTCAAGCATGTCACAGCTTGGTTTGGGAACAGCTCCATCCAAGACAGTAAGAAATTGCAGTGAATTGTGGACGCAGCCCAGAACATCACACAAACCAACCTCCCTTCTATTGACTCCATCTACACCTCACGTTGCCTCGGCAAGGCCAGCAGCATCATCAAGGATGAGTCTCACCCCGGTCACTCCCTCTTCTCCCCTCTCCCATAGGGCAAGAGGTATAGAAGTGTGAAAACGCACACCTCCAGATTCAGTGACAGTTTCTTCCCAGCTGTTATCAGGCAACTGAATCATCCTACTGCAACCAGAGAGCAGTGCTGAACTACTATCTACCTCTGATGTCCCTCAGACTATCCTTAGTCGGGCTTTGCTGGCTTTACCTTGCACTAAATATTATTCCCTTATCATGTATCTGTACACTGTAAATGGGTCGATTGTAATGATGTATTGTCTTTCTGATGTACATGTGACAATAAACTAAACTGTACCCATTTACATCAGCCACCACCCCAGGCAGGAGTGAAATGAGAGCGTGGCCAGGGTGGTGTGGGTCTCTGATGAAGTTGGTTGCCTTTTATGAGGCAGCACCTCCTGTACATCCCTTCGATGGTGGGGAGGTCAGTACCCGAGGTCTTTCAACTGCAGCTCTAGTTCCTTAACAATGTCCATATGGAGTTGCAGCTGAACGCACTGACTACGGGCGGAGTCTTCAAGACCACTCTAAATCCCCCTGTGTAGGAAGGAACTGCAGATGCTGGTTTACACCGAAGATAATGACAGAATGCTGGAGTAACTCAGCGGGACAGGCAGCATCTCTGGAGAGAAAGAATGGGTGACGTTTCGGATCGAGACCCTTCTTCAATCAACGCGAAACATCGCCCATTCCGCCTATCTAGAGATGCTGCCTGTCCCGCTGGGTTACTCCGGCTTTTTGTGTCTGACTGACCTCCACTGAAAATTAGACCATTCCTCATGCTTTATTTACTAACACTAAAATTTGAATATATTCAAAAGCTCTTTGCTTATCAAGAAGGAATGATTTACGGAAGATGGAAATTACCCTGGGGCTGTTGCTATTTACAGCGCAGGCTGGATAAAGGGAGTCTTTGAATGTGGCTCTGGTTGAACACAAAGAGCAGGCAAATTCCCTGCCCTGGACCTATGTGGTTAAGACTTAAAGAGACAGATTCACAAATGGAAAAACACAGAGTGCTGGAGTCCAAGGTCCACATATTAGACATACTGGAGCATCCCTGATCATCTTTCCTCCTTCTTCATGCGTTTGAGGCAGCAGAGGTCTGCAGCAGGGTGATGCCATCCGGTTCGACATCCGTAGGTGCCCGCCCTAAACGAGGCGCATGCTCCGGGTTGGCGCCAAGCCACGGCGACTGAGGTTGCATTTCTGCTGCTGCTGTCTCTGTTTGTTGTCAGTTGACAGGGCCCACCACCACAGGGAGGTCGACAACATCAGCCCCATCTTCTTTCCTGCAGAGTGACCAAAACTGAGTTCAAGAACCCACATGTCTCATAGACCTCACCAAATGTTCAAGGCTGCTGCTGGGATAAGATGGAAAGGAAGGTCATAAGGAATAGGAATAGGAATAGAATTAGGCCATTCAGCCCGGATCTATCTCTCTCTCCTAACCCCATTCTCCTGCCTTCTCCCCATAACCTCTGATACCCGTCCTAATCAAGAATCTATCTATCTCTGCCTTAAAAATATCCACTAACTCGGCCTCCGCATTCTTCTGTGGCAAAGAATTTCACAGATTCACCACCCTCTGACTAAAAAAAAGTCTCCTCATCTCCTTCCTAAAAGAACGTCCTTTAATTCTGAGGCTATGACCTCTAATCTTAGACTCTTCCACTAGTGGAAACATCCTCTCCGCATCCACTCTATCCAAGCCTTTCATTATTCTGCACGTTTCAATGAGGTCCCCTCCTCGTTCTTCTATAACTCCAGCGAGCACAGGCCCAGTGCCGACAAACGCTCATCTTATTTTAACCGTTAACCTACTCATTCCTTGGATCATTGGTGTAAACCTCCTCTGGACCCTCTCCAGAGCCAGCACATCCTTCCTCAGATGTGGTGATCAAAATTGCTCACAATATTCCAAATGTGGCCTGACCAGCGCCTTATAGAGCCTCAGCATTACATCCCTGTTTTTTGTATACAAGCTTTTTTTAAATGAATGCTAACATTGAATTTGGTTTCGTCACTACTGATTAAATGAGCATCATGTCTTGGTCCATTCCAGGATGATGGCTCTGATGATGGAGATACCTATGAACCACCGCCAATTGAACGCCCCATGATCAACCCGATACCTGTCAAAATGAATAACACTAGTGAATACGTAGGTAAGAAATTGCTACCTTATTTAATCCTCAATTCACACATTCTTTATTACAGCGAAACTGTCAAAGTTTAATTTTTTGTTTATTTTAGAGATACAGCGCAGAAACAGGCCCTTCGGCCCACCGAGTCCACGCCGACCAGCGATCCCCGCACACGAACACTATCCCACACACACTAGGGACAATTTTACAATTATAATGAGCCAATTAACCTACAAACTTGCATGTCGTTGGAGTGTGGGAGGAAACTGATGATCTCAGAGAAAACCCACACAGGTCACAGGGAGAACGTAAAACTCCGTACAGACAGCGCCCGTACACAGGATCGAACCCGGGTCCCTGGCGCTGTAAGGTAGCAACTCTACCGCTGTGCCAGGAAGGAATTATTTCAGGAAAGATGGAAGTAATGGTGTGGAATCTGAACTTTAATTTAGTTTAGAGATACAGCATGGAAACAGGCCCTTCGGCCCACCGAGTCCACGCTGATGATCGATCACCCGTTCACACTAGTTCTATATGATCCCACTTTCTCATCCACTCCCTGCACACCAGGGGCAATTTACAGAGGCCAATTAGCCTACAAACACACATGCCTTTGGGAAGTGGGAGGAGACCAGAGCACCCGGAGGAAACCCACGCGGTCTCAGGGAGAATGTGCAAACTTCACACACAGCCAGCACCCGAGGTCAGGATCGAACCCGGGTCTCTGGTGCAGTGAGGCAGCAGCTCTACCCGCTGCGCCACCGTGCCGCTCATTGGCCTCAATGTTCAATGCAGCTTGATTACACATCTGGGATTCTTGAAATGTTGACATTTAATCCAACTCAAACCTCTATTCCTTGCAGTTACCACAATCAATGCAGCACAAATTAAAATTAAATGTATAGGAAGGAACTGCAGATGCTGGTTTAAACCAAAGATAGACAAAATGCGCTGGAGTAACTCGTAGTTGACAATAGACAATAGGTGCAGGAGTAGGCCATTTGGCCCTTCAAGATCAGCCATTCAATGTGATCATGGCTGATCATCCCCAATCAGTACCCCGTTCCTGCCTTCTCCCCATATCCCCTGACTCCGCTATTTTTAAGAGCCCTATCTAGCTCTCTCTTGAAAGCATCCAGAGAACCTGCCTCCACCGCCCTCTGAGGCAGAGGATTCCACAGACTCACAACTCTAGTTGGTCGGGAAGCATCTCTGAAGAGAATGAATTGGTGACGCAACAGGTCAAGAACCTTCTTCAGACTAAAGAAGGGTCTCGATCCGAAGCGCCACACATTCCTTTTCTCCAGAGATGCTGCCTGTCCCGCTGAGTTACTCCAGCATTTTGTGTTTATATGTTAAGCACAAATCAAGGTTTTTTGATGGAATATTCTCCACAATCTCCCCTTGAATGAATAAATATGGCTCCAAAACCTCTACAGAAGCTGGACAACATCCAGGGCAAACTAACAGGTCAGGCAGCAGCCATGGAGACGGAGATAGTTTCAAACTGCAACATGTCTGAGTGCGTAGAGGGCTGTGGTCAGTATAATGTGTGTAGAGTAGTGATGGTCTGTATATCGTGTGTAGGGAGGTGATAGTCAGTATAAAGTGTGTGGAGCGGTGTTGGTCAGTGTACTCATTATTGCCAGTGTAAAGAGGTTTAACTGCCTCCTTATCTCTCTCATCCTTTCACCCGCCATCTCCACCCACCCCCTGTGCTCCCCGCACCAGGCTTCACCTGCCCACCTTCCCTCTCCTCACCACTGTGGCTCAGTGCTGGAGTTGCTGCCTCACAGCACCAGAGACCCGGGTTCAATCCTGACTACGGGTGCTGTCTGTGTGGAGTTTGCACGTTCTCCCCCTGACCTGTGTGGGTTTTCGCCGAGTGCTCCGCTTTCCTCCCACGCTCCAAAGACGTACAGGTTTGTAGGTTAATTGGCTTCAGTAAAATTGTAAATTATCTCTAGTGTGTGTGGGATGGTGTTAGTGTGCGGGGATCGCTGGTCGGCACGGACTCAGTTGGCCGAAGGGCCTGCTTCCGTGCTGTACCTCTAAACTAAACTAAACCTGGTTCCATCTTTCACCTACTGGCCCCTGCCTCTCCCTCTGCCTCTCCCTCTGCCTCTCCCTCTGCCTCTCCCTCTGCCTCTCCCTCCGCCTCTCCCCCCGCCTCTCCCCCCGTCTCTCCCCCGCCTCTCCCCCCCGCCTCTCCCCCCCGCCTCTCCCCCCGCCTCTCCCCCCCGCCTCTTCCCCCACCTCTCCCCCTGCCTCTTCCCCTCCTCCCTATATACTGTCCATCCTCTTTACACATTCATTCCTGATGCAGGGTCTCAGCCCAACATGTCAAACATCCTTCCTTCTCCACAGATGCTGCCTGACCCGCTGGGTTTCTCCAGCCACGATAAGCTGCACACCACAATGGTGCACCATAGCACAGAGGAAGAAACCCGGGTTCGATCCCGACCACGGGTGCTGTGTGTACAGAGTTTGCACATTCTCACTGTGACTGTGTGGGCTTTCACCAGGTGCTCCGGTTTCCTCCCACACTCCAAAGACGTAAACGTTTGTAGGTCAATTGGCTTCTGCAAAATTGTAGATTGTCCAGAGTGTGTAGGATAGTGCTAATGTGCAGGGTGATCACTGGTCGGCACGGACAAGGTGGGCCGAAGGGCCTGTTTCCACGCTGTATCTCTAAGGTCTAAAGTCTAAAGGAAATTAATCTACTTCTACATCTATCTAGTTAATTTTCGTTTAGTTTTGCGATACAGCATGGAAACAGGCCCTTCGATTGATTGATTGATTACTTTATTAATCCCCTTATTCAGGGGAAATTCTGATGTCCTTGCAGCACACTAATAAAAATACAACACAGTATTCATAAAGAAATTCAACACCAAAACATCCCCCCACAGTGATTCCCACTATGGGGGAAGGCACAAAGTCCAGTCCCCATCCTCTTGTCCACCCATAGTCGGGCCTATTGAGGCCTCCACAGTCGCCGCCACGGCGCCCGCCGTTCTCGCCGGGTGATGGTACTCCGGCGTCGGGAGAACCCCCAGCGGCTTGGGGTGCCAGGAACGGCCGCCTTCCCACCGGAGCCTGCGGCTTCCAAGCCAACAGACCACGCCAGACGGAGCTCCGCACACTGGTGATCTCGGCGAGATGCAAGTTCAACGCCGCAGCTGGCCGCTCCGCAGAACCGCGGCTCCAGGATGTTTTCCTCGGCGGTATCAAGCATAGTGGAGTCCCAGCGCGGCGACCCAGGAAAGGCATCGCCCGCTCCGCAATAGCGCTCCAGCGCTGCACTGCCGCCAAAGCCGATGTTCTGCGCCGCCGCCAACGCCGATGTTCTGGCCAGGTCCCCTCACGGAAACGTCGCTCCAGGACCCGCTGGTAGGCCGCGAGGACAGGTCGAAGACGCTGCTCGGAGGAAGGCAACCCCTCCGACCAGGTAGGGACTTAGAAAAGCAGTTTCCCCCTTCCCCCCCACCACCCCCCACACATAAAAGATTTAGACCCCCCTGACTGTACACTTAACGAACTAAAAATAATAAAAAAGAAGGGGAAAAAACGGACAGCTGCAGGACAGGCAGCCGTTCAGGACAGCGCCTCCTCCGATGTGGGCCCACCGAGTCTATGCCGACCATTGATCACCTGCTCACACTAGTTATCCCACTGCAACGCCAGGGGCAATTTACAAAAGCCAATTAACCTACAAACCCGCATATCTTAGAGATGTGGGAAGAAACCGGAGCATCCGGAGGAAACCCACGTGGTCACAGGCGAACTTGCAAACTCCACACAGACAGCACCTATAGTTAGGATTGAACCTGGGTCACTGGCGATGTAAGGCAGACCAGAAACATCATCTATCCCTTGTCTCCAGAGATGCTGCCTGTCCCGCTGAGTTACTCCAGCATTTTGTGTCTATCTTCGGTGTAAACCAGCATCTGTAGTTGACCCCACAGACGAGCACCAGGCCTAAATCTCAAACACCATTTCTGATTTCATCCCTTCTAGCTGTCTGCCTTCCACAGCCTCCAACCTTATCGTTTCCCAGCCCTGCACAGCCCGTTTTTACCTTCTCCCCAAAATCCATAAACACAACTGCCCTGGCAAACCCATTGTTTCTGCCTGCTCCTGTCCCACGGAAAATAATTTCCACATACCTCGACTCCATCCTATCCCCCCTGGTCCAATCTCTCCTAACCTATGTCCAAGACACCTCACATGCTCTTCGTCTCATTAATGACTTCCACTTTCCGAGCCCCCACCCCCTCATCTTTACTATGGACATTCAGTCATTCTACACCTCCATCCCCCACCAGTTATTTCCAGCTTTTTGTGTCTATCTGTAGGTCCTTCCGACACAAGCTGCTCTGTGATTCAGATTCAGATTCAAATTTCACTCAAGCTAAAGATGAACCAAACTCCAGCTGTTTTCAAGGTGTTCTACTACAGTTGTATCAAAAACAAACAACCTGTGATAGCTTAATTGCCAAATTGAACCACTGGATCAGAATAGAAGTTCCTGCCTGCCTGCAATCTACTTTCAACGCATCTAAAGTCATTGAAACATTTAAGATTGTTAAGGGTTTGGACACGCTAGAGGCAGGAAACATGTTCCCGATGTTGGGGGAGTCCAGAACCAGGGGGCACAGTTTAAGAATAAGGAGTAAGCCATTTAGAACGGAGACAAGGAAACACTTTTTCTCACAGAGAGTGGTGAGTCTGTGGAATTCTCTGCCTCAGAGGGCGGTGGAGGCAGGTTCTCTGGATGCTTTCAAGAGAGAGCTAGATAGGGCTCTTAAAAATAGCGGAGTCAGGGGATAGGTTGTTATGGGGAAAGTTAAGGGGGAAATCTTTTAGGACCGAGATGAGAAAAACATTTTTCACACAGAGAGTGGCGAGTCTCTGGAATTCTCTGCCACAGAAGGTAGTTCAGGCCAGTTCATTGGCTATATTTAAGAGGGAGTTAGATGTGGCCCTTGTGGCTAAAGGGATCAGGGGGTATGGAGAGAAGGCAGGTACAGGATACTGAGTTGGATGATCAGCCATGATCATATTGAATGGCGGTGCAGGCTCGAAGGGCCGAATGGCCTACTCCTGCACCTATTGTCTATTGTCTATTGTCTATTGTCAACCGAGGCAGGAGTATTAACATCGAACAAGTCCTTATCACCATTCAGTGCCACCTGCAAGATAGCATGATAGCGTGCATGGAGGAACTGCAGATGCTGGTTATACACTGAAGATAGACACAAAATGCTGGAGTTACTCAGCAGGATTGACAGCATCTCTGGAGTGAAGGAGTGGGTGACTTTTTGGGTCGAGACCCTTCTTCAGACTGAGAGTCAGGGGAGAGGGAGTCTGGAGATACGGAAGGATTAAGGTGTTTAAAATGACAGATCAAACCAGACTATCAATCATAATCATACTTTATTAGCCAAGTCTGTTTTGCAATATACGAGGAATTTGATTTGCCATACAGTCATACCAATAAAAAGCAACAAAACACACACAATCCATTTTAACATAAATATCCACCACAGTGACTCCTCCACTTTCCTCACTGTGATGGAAGGTGAAAAAAAAAGTTCAATCTCTTCCCTTCTTTGTTCTCCCGCGGTCGGGGGCCTCGAGCCCTCCGTTGTCGTGGCGATCAAGCTCCCACATCGGGGGGGATCGCAGCTTTTAGGACGTTTAGGACGTAAATGTCATTTAGTCATTCATTCCTTTTGTCCCCTGCTTATATTCTTGAAAATCACATCAAAGACCTCCAACCAAGTCATCTAATGCTTTCAAAAGACACAAGATGCCGGAGTAACTCAGCGGGTCAGGCAACATCTATTTACAGAAAAGGAATGGGTGACGTTTTGGGTCGTGACCTTTCATCAGACTGAGAGTCAGGGGAAAGAGAAGCTAGAGGTGTAGGCAGAACAAATCAGAGCCGGCACTGATGACTCAGGAAAGATGGAGCCCACAATGGTCCACTGTTGACTGTAGAAGAGTGATTACAACGGGATACAAACAGTGAAACCAGGAAGATGACTAGTGTGGGGGAGATATGGAGAGAGAGAGCAAGGGTTACTTGAAATTACAGAAATCAATATTCATACCGCTGGGGTGTAAGCTGCCCAAGCGGAATATGAGGTGCTGCTCCTCCAATTTGCGCTGGGCCTCACTCTGGCAGTGGAGGAGGCACAGGACAGAAAGGTCAGTGTGGGAATGGGAGGGGGAGTTAAAGTGTTTGGCAACCGGGAGATCGCGTAGGCCTAGGTGGACTGAGCATGTGTTGAGCGAAACTATTGCTGTGCTTGGTCTTGCTGCAAACGCGGATACACGAGATGAGATTGGAGGAGGTGCAAGTGAACCTCTGCCTCAAACACATCTTATACTTTCTATGGTTGTGAAACCTTTCTTTTTTCAGAGCGAGCCATCAGAAGCAAGCCGGTCCCAAGTATCCCAATGACTGGACCTAAACGACCAGTGAATCTCCCAAAGGTACTTGCGATGGCTCAAAACGTTGCCTGTTTGGACATTGTGGGTTCCTGGTGACTCAGTAACTTGGTAGAACACAAAGTACTGGAGCAACTTAACCGGTCAGGCAGCATCTGTGGGAACATGGATAGGTGACGTTTCAGATGGGAACCCTTCTTTGCCACAGTGGTCGGGAATTCATCGCCACAGAAGGCTGTGGTGGCCAAGTCAATGGATATTGTTAAGGCAGAGACTGATAGATTCTTGACTAGTACGGGTGTCAGGGGTTATGGGGAGAAGGCAGGAGAATGCGATTGAGAGGGAAAGATAGATCAGCCATGATTGAATGATGGAATAGACTTGATGGGCCAATTCTGCTCCTGAAACCTATGAACATGAACTTCTTCAGACGGAATGCAGGGGGCGGGGTGAGAAGAAAGCTGGAAAAGGGGAGGGGCAAGTCAAAGCATGGCAGGTGATAGGTCGTCACGGGCGAGGAGGATTCTTTGACAGGCAGATGGTTTGGAACAAAGGTCAGAAATAAGAACAAGAGGTGCGCGACAGGTTTGAAGAGTGGCGGATTGTGAGGCAAGAGGGAGGAAGTAACAGGAGAGAGAGGAGTGGGGGTGGGGAGGCGGAAAAATGGGGAAACAGTGTACAGTTCCCTCAGGGACAACGTTTCCACACAGAGCGTTATGTAACGGGTAACACAGTCCGTGAGTCCATCAAATCCATGGTTCTTTGTTATCACGTTTACCAAGGTGCAGTGAAATTCTTTTTTTTTGTATACAGATCAGTAAAATTTTAGGTGACGTCTCGGGTCATAGACATAGACATAGAAAACAGGAGTAGGCCATTCGGCCCTTCGAGCCTGCACCGCCATTCAATATGATCATGGCTGATCATCCAACTCAGTATCCCGTACCTGCCTTCTCTCCATACCCCCTGATCCCCTTAGCCACAAGGGTCACATTTAACTCCCTCTTAAATATAGCCAATGAACTGGCCTCAACTACCTTCTGTGGCAGAGAATTGCAGAGATTCACCACTTTCTGTGTGAAAAATGTTTTTCTCATCTCGGTCCTAAAAGACTTCCCCCTAATCCTTAAACTGTGACCCCTTGTTCTGGACTTCCCCAACATCGGGAACAATCTTCCTGCATCTAGCCTGTCTAACCCCTTAAGAATTTTGTACGTTTCTATAAGACCCCCCCTCAATCTTCTAAATTCTAGCGTGTACAAGCCGAGTCTATCCAGTCTTTCTTCATATGAAAGTCCTGACATCCCAGGAATCAGTCTGGTGAACCTTCTCTGTACTCCCTCTATGGCAAGAATGTCGAGACCCATCTTCAGACCGAAGAGGTCTCTCAACCAATTTCCTTTCTCCAGAGATGCTGCCAGACCCGCCGAGTTCCTCCAGCGTTTTGTGTCTATCTTCGGTGTAAATCAGCATCTGCAATTGTTTCCTACTCAGTGAGATTATCGCGGTACATAAGTACAATCCCCGGTTCAATACACAATGCATAGAAGCAGCCGACTGAGTCCGTTTGCCAGAGTCACCAGGTTGTGCCGATATTCCCCAAGTCCCAGCTGCAGCCGCAGGTCCGTTTCAGCCGTCATCTCTGTCCGGACGTCCCGCGAACCGCCGCCCTTCAGCGTTTGTGCCCATGAAGCATAAATCGTCGTATGTGTACCTTCAACGGAACTATGAAATTCTTACTTGCAGCAGCTTAACAGGCCTGTAAACACAATGCACACAGATAGATACACACTGGTCAACCTGAGGAGCACCTTCAGCAGCAGCAGACTGGTTCCACCAAGATGCAGCACAGAATGCCATAGGAGATCAATTTCCCTCCTGGGATAAATACAGTCCAAACGTATCATATCGTATCGTAATATGTAGTAATTTTTTTAAATTCAATAAATTGATGAATGTAACAACAAAGTGCTTAGTGCAACGGAAGACAATGTGTAGACATTGAAAGTGGTTGAGGTTAATGTTGGGTAGGATTCAAGAGCTGGGAAACAGGTCCGCACGTGTGTGTGACGTACTTGTGTCTCTCTGTTACTCACTGTCTGCTCTACATTCGCACAGGATGACGACGATGGTGAATATTTGGAGCTGGACATCGTGGAGAGTAAGTCCACTCCCTCCCGCCAGCTACTTTCTTGAAGAACTGGGTCTAACGAGCAGGAAAGTCTTCACTCTGGGGAGGATTTCAGAATTAAAGGAACGTCCTTTAATTCTGAGGCTATGACCTGTCGTTCTAGACCCTCCCACTAGTGGAAACATCCTCTCCACATCCACTCTATCCAAGCCTTTCAGTAATCTGTACATTTCAATGAACCCTCCCACCAATCCCCCCCCCCCATTCTTCTAAACTCCAGCAGAGTCTCCTATTCTTTATGACCTTATGACTTTAAGCTGCCTTTTCTTTGAAAACAACAGATTGGAAAGAATTATCATTGATATGTGCTCTTTTTAAAAATACTTAGGCTGCATATTTCCCAAGAGATCAGGAATATTTCAGATGGGATTACAGCCCCAAGGTTCATGTTCATAAGTCATAGGATCAGAATTAGGCCATTCGGCCCATCGGGTCAAGGGAAGAGCGGTCACGTCATGGCCCTGTTTCCACCAATCTTTCCACCACCACACACAAGAAGCAACAAGAAACACAAGACAGACACCATTGTATGCAGATGCCGAGAAGTGTGTTCAGCTCTGGCTGAACGACCTAATGTTTTGTGTGGACTCGATAAGAAGAAGAATCGAGTCTACTTGCCCATTCAATCACGGCTGATCTATCTTTCCCTCTCAACCCCGGTCTCCCTGTAAGCTTTAACGCCTTTACTAATCAAGATTCTATCAATCACCGCCTTAAAAATATCCATTGACTTGGCCTCCACAGCCATCTGTGGTGATGAATTCCACAGATTCACCACTTCCTGGCTAAAAAAAAATCTTTCTCATCTCCTTTCTGAAGGGACGTTATTTGACCCTAAATCCTATGCTGTTCATCTATTGTGCATTGCGCTCACATTTATTCTCTACAGGCCGAGGAAGTAAAAATATGCCAGATCCCCGACCGCTGCCAATCCTCCCTCGAGGTATACATCCACATCCACAGTAAGTGAACGCCATCTCTTACTGTACCCTGTGTAGGAAGGAACTTAAGGTGCTGGCTGGCACCAAAAATAGACACATGAAGCTGGAGTAACACAGCGGGTCAGGCAGCATCTCTGGAGAAAAGGAGTAGGTGATGTTTCCATTCAAGACCTTTCTTCAGGCTCAGTATTGTACTGGGCATCATCTGACATTTTGCACTCGAGGGTCTAGTGATCACATTGAATTGAAGTAATCCAAGGTTTGCGTTACAAACAGGACCAATGGGTCCTGAATAAAAAAAACATTTTACCTTTATAGTGAGAAGATCTGCTCGTCCTGTTACAGAGAGCACATGAAGGCTTTGGAGAGAGTGTAGTAAAGATTTCCCAGAATGTGGCCCAGATTAGAGGGTATTGAAAGTATTTAGTTTAGCGATACAGTGCGGAAACAGGCCCTTCAGCCCAATGAGTCCGCACCGACCAGCGATCCCCGCACATTAACACCTCCTACACGCACACTAGGGATTTATAAGATTATTAAGGGTTTGGACACGCAGGAAACATGTTCCCGATGTTGGGGGGAGTCCAGAACCAGGGGCCACACTTTAAGAATAAAGGGTAAGCCATTTAGAACAGAGACGAGGAAACACATTTTCTCACAGAGAGTTGTGAGTCTGTGGAATTCTCTGCCTCAGAGGGCGGTGGAGGCCGGTTCTCTGAATACTTTCAAGAGAGAGCTAGGTAGGGCTCTTAAAGATAGTGGAGTCAGGGGATATGGGGAGAAGGCAGGAAAGGGGACTGATTGGGGATGATCAGCCATAATCACTTTGAATGGCGGTACTGGCTTGAAGGGCCGAATGGCCTACTCCTGCACCTATTGTCTATTGCCTATTGGGACATTTTTTATATATATATATACCAAGCCAATTAATGTACAAACCTGTACAATTTTGGAGTGTGGGAGGAAACCAAAGTTCTCGGAGAAAACCCAAGTGGTCACGGGGAGAACGTACAAACTCTGTACAGACAGCACCCGTAGTTAGGATTGAACCCTGGTCTCTGGCGCTGCAAGGATCATAAGAGAGCAACTCTACCATTGTGCCACCCTGATGCACATTACAAGGAGGGGTTGGGCAAATATGGGCTGCTTACTCTGAAGATCTGATAGAAGTATATAAAATTATGAGAGGCAGAGATTGGGCAGACAACAAAGGTGGAAATGTCAAAGACTAGAACGCATAACTATAAGGTCAGAGGGACAAAGTTTAAAGGAGATGTGCGGGGCACGTTTCTTTACACAGAGAGTGGTAGGTGTCTGGAATGCACTGCCAGGGGTGGAGGTGGAGGCAGAAATGACGATAGTCTTCAGATTGGCACATGGATATGGAGGGGTGGAGGGAAATGGATCATGTGCAGGCAAACTTGGCATCATAATCGGCACGAATATTTTGGGCCGAAAGGCCTGTTCTTACACAGTACTGTTCCATGTTCTTTGTTCTATGTTTGCAGGGCAAAGCTTCCTGTTCCTATTGGGAAAGCGGTGAGTATTATTACCGAACAGCACACGATGAACAACTAAATTAAGATCATAGTCTTCACCAGTTGCAGTCATAAGGTCATAAGTGATAGGACTAGAATTAGGCCTATCGGCTCATCAAGTCTACTCCACCATTCAATCATGGCTGATCTAACTCTCCCTCCTAACCCCATTCCCCTGCCTTCTCCCCATAACCTCTGACACCGGTACTAATAGTAAGTTTAAACGAGAACTTACCAGTTTGAAGTTTGATCTGTATTTTATGAGGAGTTACGATGAGGGATTACGTGAAGAGCCCGCTCAGCACGCATGCACGGCATACTTCAAAGCAGCGGTGTGGAATCACAGATAGACACAGTTATTGAAGTAAACATAGTAAAGACAAGGAGACGTCAGTTTATCAGTTTGACCCATATTATTGAGGGTGGGAGCGGAGGGCACGTAATCCCTCATCGTAACTCCTCATAAAATACAGATCAAACTTCAAACTGGTAAGTTCTCGTTTAATCTTACTATTTTACTTCGGAGTCACGTGAGTGACTACGTGAAGACTTCAAAGCTCTGTGATTTCAAACCGTGTAACAGGTATTACTTCACGCACTGCCGAAGTCCTTGAGGGAGGAAGTGTGTTATCGTAATCAACCAATGAATCTGTTTGTAGAAAAACACAATGGTATTTTTTAACAATAACAACAAAGAAATTAAATTGTTCCCCTGGGCCTGAATTAAATATTTGCAGTCTGTAAAATCTTTTCTGCAAATAAAACAGGTTTTGCCAACGGCTTATTATAAAATTTCTGAACGGTCTTTCCCCCGACCATCCTGCTGTAGCCAGGATGTGGTCTATAGGCACGTCCATTCTTTTAGCCGTCGACGTGGATGCTGCCCTGGTGGAATGAGATTTGTACATGTTAGTGTTTATCCCAGCAGCTTTTAGCACCTGCTTGAGCCATCTCGCAATGGTTTGGCTCGTCACCCGACCATAAGGTTTTTTATGACTGACCCACAAGGCTTTTCATCTCCCTCGAATATTTTTGGTTGTGTCTATGTAGGATAGTAGGTGGGTCATGACACATAACCGTGGTTCTGGCGGGTAAGCCCGGAATTCCACGACTGGATTAGGTGTTCCTGGTCTGCTCTGTTTGATCAGTCCCTGGATAACGACCGAGACCTGGTCTGGAGCTGTGAGCATGCTGTCCAGTCGCAATAGGTGTAGTGACTGGACCCTCTGCGCAGATACAAGTGCCATCAACATGAGTGTTTTGAGCATAGATTGTTCCAGGTTGAGGGATCTGGCTGGTGGCCATCCCCTGAGGTATGTCAGGACCACACTGACATCCCATATATGGGTGTACCTTGGTCTAGGGGGTTAGAGTTGTAAATACCCTTCATTAGTTTGACCACCAGCGGGTGGGACCCCATGGCCTGTTGTCCTGGGCTGGTGTTTAAATAGACAGGCAGAGCACTTCTAGCTGTGGTGAAGGTTCGCCAGGAATTCCAGTACGTTGGTAACTGTAGCGGTTGAGTAGGTGGTCCCTGTATCCAAGCAGTACTTCTCCTATTTTTTGATGCTGGACAAGTGCTGTTTTTTAGTGGATGTTCGGAGGGATACTGACATGGTGTCGACGGTTTGTTCTGATAATCCCAGTCCCAGAAGTGGTTTGTGCAGAATCTGCAACCCAGGAGTTTGATTTTTTCATGGCACGGGTGGCTTGTGCCCGACACTGGGTGTTAATAACTCTGGGTCACTGGGGAATACCATTGGAGTTTCAACAACAATGTCATGGAGTATTGGGAACCATGGCTGTGTAGGCCAGTCGGGTACTATCAAAATACCTGAAGCAGAGTCCATTTGTATTGTGCGTAGTCCCCAACTGATGAGGCAGAAGGGAGGAAATGCATAGAAGAAGAATTTCCCCAATCCAGCGCGAACACATCTACCGCTGCTGCCTCAGGGTCTGGTTCCCAAGCGACATACATAGGTACCTGGTGATTTAGCCTTGATGCAAATAAATCGATATCTGGCGTGCCATATTGGTTGATAACTTTAGCAAATTTTTTGGGGTTTAACATCCATTCGATGTTGTCATTAAATTTACGTGACCTGGTGTCTGCCACTGTATTTAGCTTACCTGGCAGGTAATGTTGCTGATAGCCAAATATGTCTTTCGACACACCATTGCCAAATTGTGTTGACCAACTTGTCGCATGATACCGATTTTATGCCGCCCATATGGTTAATGTAGGCCACCACCGTACGATTATCTATTTGTAACCATACATGCAAGTGATGCATATTTGTGCATATGATTTTAAACCATAAAAGTCACCCAACATCTCTAGATAATTAATGCCCAGTGTAAGTGGTAACGATGACTCTGGGTTAGTCCATCTACTACTTGTGCTGGCTATAGAGTTAGTTGCTCCCCAGCCTTGAGCACTGGCATCTGTTTGGATAACTAACGTAGGGTTAGTGATGATAATAGGGCTGAAACTATGCCAAACGTTTTTTGCCCACCACTGTAGTTCTGATATTGCTTCAGTGGGTAACTTTATGACACGATCATAATGACCTGTATGTCGTTTTGGTGTCTGTACCTTTGCTCTTTGTAAGTTTTGACAGTGCAAAGGTCCGAATCATTAAATTGTTGCATGATTGTGCCAATTCAACTGTTTTGTCTCTTGGCAATGTTACAGTCATGTAGACTGAATTAATTGTGAAGCCCAAGTAGTCCATGATTGTGGATGGTTTCAACTTAGATTTATCTGGATGTAAGACAATCCCAGGGTTTCGAATAACTGTTTGGTAGCTGATACAGCTAACATAGTCAATTCCATGGTCTTGCCTATTATTTAAGATATCATCAAGATATGCCATGACAATATGTTTTTGTCTTCTGAATATTGCCAGAGCTGGTTTTAGTATCTTGGTGAATAATCTTGGGCTGATGTGAACCCATTGGGTAATGTTTTAAACTGCCATAGATGCCCCATCCAGGTAAATTTCAGGTATCTGCGATGATCCTTGTGAATGGTACTAAATAGTAAACATCTTTAAGATCAATGCTTGCCATGAAGTATCCTTTGGAAATTAGTTGTTTGGCAGTAACAACCGTTTCCATTTTGAAATGTATATACTTAACAAACATATTTAGTGAAGTTAAGTCAATGATGATGCGACATCCACCATCTTTTTTGGGTTTAGTGACGAATATTTGATACGAATTCCAAGGGTTCATGTTTTCCAATGATACCCTTTGTAATTAGTCTCACCAGTTCAGCTTGTCCCTCTCGTTTCTTTAACGGAGAGGGAAAATACCCTCTGGGGTAAATGTTGAACTGGTGGCAATTTTTCTAGTATGAATTGTATTTTGTATCCACTAATGCCATTGAGTATATACTGATCACTCGTGATAGACTCCCGTGCTTCTTAAAACAGGTGTAATCTCCCCCCTGTTAGTATTAAGCCCCTATTTTCTATATGCTGGTAGGAACCAGACCCACCTACCTCCATGGTTATGGGTATTGTTCTGTTTCCTGCCGGTCCAACGAGTCTTGCATGTCGTCTGACGTGGCGGTGATGTTGGGGGGTGGCGCATTTTCCATGTGGTCCGCTCTGGGCCCTGGTCTAAAGAAGACTTCCGGGGATAGAATGCGGACCCCGAGCTTTACACCAGTCCCATATGGTAGACGTCGACTGGTGGACGCGATGGGGTGCTGCTGCTTAGGAATTATTGGTTTTTAAAGCCTCTTCCATATCCTTCATGTGCTTTGTGAGGTTTTTGCCAAAGAGCAGTGGGTCTGGCTCAGTGGCTGGGGTATGCACAAACCCGCAAATTTAGGATTTTATGGCAGGTTTTATGATTTGTTTACGAAGGTTGTGGTCATCTCCATATTTGTCCACGGAACGAACAAACGATGTGATGGCTGACGTCAGGAGCCTGAGGATCCGCTGCAGTTTCCTAAAGCCTTATTGACCACCTCTCCTGTAGGGCCTGTTGGAGAGGTGGTTAATGCTGGCCGCTGGTTTGGCCTTTAACGGCCTCCTGCACGTGGGGTTGCCACGTAGCGGTCCACCACACCCAGCAGCTCTTCCTGTTCCTGCACCCCTTGCATACTCCCGAGATCTTCAGCCATCGTCCCCTCTTCTTGACCAGCCCAGTCCTGGTCACCAAAGCTACCCTCGGGTAAGGAGGAAGCAATGGGCAGTGCGCAAGGCACTGTGGAGGGAATGCCTGAACTCCCCCTGCGAGAGCGCCCCTCACAAAGCGCGTCTCGCTGGAGCTCCTGCTCCAGGAGCCGCTCCATGCGGCTCAGGCGGCTGTCTCTCCCCCGGGCGGGTGGAGAGACGTCCCCTTCCGACAAGTCGGAAGCCACCGGCCGGACGCCTCTTCCGTGGCTTTACTTCCAGCCCGCTACTCAGGCGCTAGCGGGCTCGGCTCGGCACGGTGTCGGGAAATAGCGGAGCGCCGGGTAAGCGGTCCTACCGCCTTGTTGCTGCCCCCCCCCCCAGATGGAACGCTCCTCCGTGGAGTCGAGCGGGGGACAGGTTTGTCCAAGAGCCTTTCTTCTCTGCCTGAAAGCAGAAGGCTCCCTGTGAAAGAAAACCCGACCTCAGAGCTTACCTGACGGTCCGTTCTTTCACCTGTAGCGGGAGCGCCTGATTCCCGATGCGGCCGCTGTTGCACTGCTGAACGTAATGCCGCGCATGTGTGCTGAGCGGGCTCTTCACGTAGTCACTCATGTGACTCCGAAGTAAAATCAAGAATCTATCTATCTCTGCCTTAAAAATATCCACTGACTTGGCCTCCACAGTCTTCTGTGGCAAATAATTCCACAGATTCACCACCCTCTGACTAAAGAAATTCCTCCTCGTCTCCTTCCTAAAAGAACGTCCTTTAATTCTGAGGCTGTGACCTCTAGTCCTAGACTCTCCCACCAGTAATAAAACAAGTGGTTCTGACTAGTCACTGGAATTGACCTTGGGTCTGCTTATCAAACAAGTATAATAATGCCTACCCATATGCAGCTAAGTTTGATTTTAAAAATTAATTTAACTTTAATTTAAATTTAATTAAAAAAATCAAATTCACAATGTAAGTTCTTTTTCAGCTTCCTCCGAAACCTCCCTTGGCTCCAGAAGGTAGGTGTTTGCATTTCATTTCTTTCAAACCTTTAATATAAATCTTATTTTAGTTTATTGTCACGTGTACCGTGAGAAGCTTTACCTCTTCAATCTCAAAACACCATTGCAGTCACAGCAACAGACCAACTAGTAACATTTTTTTATATGTCATAATACTAGTCATCAAAAGTTTACTTGGAAAATTATCCTTTTCTTAGGATGGAGATATCTAAGTCTTGAGGACATAACTTTAAGGTAAAGTGTGTAGGAAGGAACTGCAGATGCTGGTTTACACCAAAGATAGACACAACAAGCTGGAGTAACACAGCAGGCCAGGCAGAGGCAGCCTCTCTGGAGAACATGGATTGGTGATGTTTTGGGTCGGGACATCACTTATTGCACTGTATCTAATGGAAACTTTTGATATACAGTGACCGTTTCGCCAGACACTTGCGCTCAGGCTGAGGCCTGCTGGATCTCCCGATTGTGAACCTGAACTCTCGGTTGCCAAACACTTTAACTCCCCTTCCCATTCCCACACTGACCTTTCTGTCCTGGGCCCATGGGCGGAAATCCTGGGGGGGCGAGGGGACGACAACACATCCCCCCCATGCTTTGAGAGGTGGGGGACAACCCCCCCCCCCCATGTTTTGTAGTCCGGACTTTATTAGACGCTTTCTAAGGGCTGAATCAACCCGTTCGTGGGGCCTTTCGGCGCCCGGTGCGGCTTAAAATCAAACTGCTGCATCGAGGCGATCGAGGCTCCCGATGTTGAAGCCCCCGCCGGCCGATGAAAGACCCCGTGAACGGGCCGATTCAAGCCCCACGATTCGGGGCGGACGAAGCTGTTGTTGCTGGAGTTCAGAGTTGGTCACCAACCAGGTCAGCTCCCGATGTTACCGTCCACAGGGCCCACAGCTGAAGCCTCGCTTGTGTGTGTGTGTGTGTGTGCGCATGCGTGTACGGCCGCCAAGAAATGGTGTCCCCCGCATGTTTTGGTAGCGATTTCCGTGCCTGCTTGGGCCTCCTCCATTGTCAGAGTGAGGCCCCAAGTAAACTGTAGGAACAACACCTCATATTCCGCTTGGGTAACTTACAACCCAACGGTTTGAACATTGAATGCTCCAATTTTAGGCGACCAGTCCACCCCTCTCCTCCCCCTCCATTTACATTCCTTCCTCTAGCTTCACATTTCACTGATCCATTTGTCTCGCATCTTCTGCATGTTATTTTGCATCTATGGCCTTTGTCCACCCAACCTATAAAACCCCCTTCCCCTCACCTGTGTTCACCTATTACCTGCCATGCTGTGCCCTGCCCCTCCCACTTGCAGTCTGAAGGAGGGTCTCGACCCGAAACATCACCTATCCATGTTCTCCAGGGATGCTGCCTGACCCACTGTGTCTTTTTCTGTAAACTAGCATCTGCAGTTCCTTGTTACTACAGACTGGGAACACTTTTAAGGTTAGGCTTGGTTTGCAATTTCAAAAGCCTATTTCTTTTTTCTATGTGGAGTGGTAAGAGTTAAGCTGTGTGCCTGTGTGTGTATGTGTGTGTGTGCCTGTGTGTGTATGTGTGTGTATTTATGTGTATGTGTATGTGTCTATGTGTGTGTATGCGTGTCTGTATATGTGTGTGTATATGTGTGTGTGTGTATGTAAGACTTCAACGCCAGGGTCGGCAGGACCAACACCTTTGGAAGGGTACCATAGGAAAAGAAGACATCGGGAACATCAACTCCAATGGAGCTCTGCTTCTCAGCAA